>NC_056433.1:37282015-37582015 GCF_018296145.1 Oncorhynchus tshawytscha | reverse complement strand
GTGCAGTGATACATTACCAAAGACAGATTCACACCTCTTTCTCTCTGACTCACAGATTCACAGTCATTTTTTATTTTTTATTTCACCTTTATTTAACCAGGTAGACTAGTTGAGAACAAGTTCTCATTTACAACTGCGACCTGGCCAAGATAAAGCAAAGCATTTCGACACATACAACAACACAGAGTTACACATGGAATAAACAAACATACAGTCAATAATACAGTAGAAAAGTATATATACAGTGTGTGCAAATGATGTAAGATAAGGGAGTAATGCAATAAATAGGCCATGGTGGCGAAGTAATTACAATACACCAATTAAACACTGGAGTGATAGATATGCAGAAGATGAATGTGCAAGTAGAGATACTGGGGTGCAAAGGAACAAGATAAATACATAAATACAGTATGGGGATGAGGTAGTTGGATGGGCTATTTACAGATGGGCTATGTACAGGTGCAGTGATCTGTGAGCTGCTCTGACAGCTGGTGCTTAAAGCTAGTGAGGGAGATACAGTGGGGCAAAAAAAGTATTTAGTCAGCCACCAATTGTGCAAGTTCTCCGACTTGATGAGAGAGGCCTGTAATTTTCATCATAGGTACACTTCAACTATGACAGACAAAATGAGAAAAAAATCCTGAAAATCACATTGTAGGATTTGTTATGAATTTATTTGCAAATTATGGTGGAAAATAAGTATTTGGTCACCTACAAACAAGCAAGATTTCTGGCTCTCACAGACATGTAACTTCTTCTTTTGTCCTCCATTACCTGTATTAATGGCACCTGTTTGAACTTGTTATCAGTATAAACAACACCTGTCCACAAACTCAAACAGTCACACTCCAAACTCCACTATGGCCAAGACCAAAGAGCTGTCAAAGGACACCAGAAACAAAATTGTAGACCTGCACCAGGCTGGGAAGACTGAATCTGCAATAGGTAAGCAGCTTGGTTTGAAGAAATCAACTGTGGGAGCAATTATTAGGAAATGGAAGACATACAAGACCACTGATAATCTCCCTCAATCTGGGGCTCCACGCAAGTTCTCACCCCGTGGGGTCAAAATGTTCACAAGAACGGTGAGCAAAAATCCCAGAACCAACCACAATCCCAGACCTAGTGAATGACCTGCAGAGAGCTGGGACCAAAGTATCAACGCCTACCATCAGCAAGGGCATTGAAGATGAAACGTGGCTGGGTCTTTCAGCATGACAATGATCCCAAACACACCGCCCGGGCAACGAAGGAGTGGCTTCGTAAGAAGCATTTCAAGGTCTAGTGGCCTAGTCAGTCTCCAGATCTCAACCCCATAGAACATCTTTGGAGGGAGTTGAAAGTCCGTGTTGCCCAGCAACAGCCCCAACACATCACTGCTCTAGAGGAGATCTGCATGGAGGAATGGGCCAAAATACCAGAAACAGTGTGTGAAAACCTTGTGAAGACTTACAGAAAAAGTTTGACCTCTGTCATTGCCAACAAAGGGTATATAACAAAGTATTGAGGTAAACTTTTGTTATTGACCAAATACTTATTTTCCACCATCATTTGCAAATAAATTCATAAAAAATCCTACAACCTACATTTTAGATTTTTTTCCCTCATTTTGTCCGTCATAGTTGAAGTGTACCTATGATGAAAATTACAGGCCTCTCTCATCTTTTTAAGTGGGAGAACTTGCACAATTGGTGGCTGACTAAATACTTTTTTGCCCCACTGTATGAGTCTCCAGCTTCAGTGATTTTTTTCAATTCGTTCCAGTCATTGACAGCAGAAAACTGGAAGGAATGGCGGACAAAGGAGGAATTGGCTTTGGGGGTGACCAGTGAGATATACCTGCTGGAGCGCATGCTACGGGTCGGTGCTGCTATGGTGATCAGTGAGCTGAGATAAGACGGGGCTTTACCTAGCAAAGACTTGTAGGTGACCTGGAGCCAGTGGGTTTGGCGACGAGTATGAAGCAAGGGCCAGCCAACGAGAGTGTACAGGTCACAGTGGTGGGTAGTATATGGAGCTTTGGTGACAAAACAAATGGCACTGTGATAGACTGCATCCAATTTGTTGAGTAGAGTGTTGGAGGCTATTTTGTTAATGACATCGCCAAAGTCGAGGATCGGTAGGATGGTCAGTTTTACGAGGGTATGTTTGGTAGCATGAGTGAAGAAGGCTTTATTGCAGAATAGGAAGCCGATTCTAGATTTCATTTTGGATTGGAGATGCTTAATGTGAGTCTGGAAGGAGATTTTACAGTCTAACCTGTCACCCAGTTATTTGTAGTTGTCCACATATTCAGAACCATCCAGAGTAGTGATGCTGGACAGGCAGGGGCAGCGATCGGTTGAAGAGCATGCATTTATTTACAAGCATTCAAGAGCAATTGGAGGCCATGGATGGAGAGTTGTATGGCATTGAAGCTCATCTGGAGGTTAATTATCACAGTGTCCAAAGAAGGGCCAGAAGTATACAGAATTTTGTCGTCTGCGTAGACGTGGATCAGAGAATCACCAGCAGCAAGAGCGACATCATTGATGTATACAGACAAGAGATTCGGCCCGAGAATTGAACCCTGTGGCACCCCCATAGAGACTGCCAGAGGTCCGGACAACAGGCCCTCCGATTTGACACACTGAACTCAATCAGAGAAGTAGTTGGTGAACCAGGCGAGGCAGTCATTTGAGAAACCAAGGCTGTTGACTCTGCCGATAAGAATGTGGTGATTGACAGAGTCGAAAGCCTTGGCCAGGTCAATGAATACATCTGCACAGTAATGTCTCTTATCGATGGCGGTTATGATATCATTTAGGACCTTAAGCATGGCTGAGGTGGACCAATGACCAGCTCTGAAACCAGATTGCATAGCGGAGAAGGTACGGTGGGATTAAAATGGCCGGCAATCTGTTTGTTAACATGACTTTCGAAGACCTTAGAAAGGCAGGGTAGGATAGATATAGGTCTGTAGCAGTTTGGATCTAGAGTGTCTCCCCCTTTGAAGAGGGGGATGATCGCGGCAGCTTTCCAATCTTTGGAATCTCAGACGATCCGAAAGAGAAGTTGAACAGGCTAGTAATAGGGGTTGCAACAATTTTGGCAGATTATTTTAGAAAGAGAGGGTCCAGATTGTCTAGCCTCGGCTGATTTGTAGGGGTCCAGACTTTGGAGCTCTTTCAGAACATCAGCTATCTGTACTTGGGTGAAGGAGAAATGGGGGAAGCTTGGGCGAGTTGCTGTGGGGGGTGCAGGGCAGTTGACCGGGGTAGGGGTAGCCAGGTGGAAAGCATGGCCAGCCGTAGAAAAATGCTTATTAAAATTCTCAATTATAGTGGATTTATCGGTGGTTTCCTATCCTCAGTGCAGTGGGCAGCTGGAAGGAGGTTCTCTTATTCTCCATGGACTTTACAGTGTCCCAGAACTTTTTTGAGTATGTGCAACAGGATGCAAATTTCTGTTTGAAAAAGCTAGCCTTAGCTTTCCTAACTGCCTGTGTATATCGGTTCCTAACTTCCCTGAAAAGTTGCATTTCACTATGGCTATTCGATGCTAATGCAGTACGCCACAGGATGTTTTAGTGCTGGTCAAGGGCAGTCAGGTCTGGAGTGAACCAAGGGCTATATCTGTTCCTGGTTCTACATTTTTTGAATTGGGCATGTAGAAGCTCTAATTGTTTGGGTACAGACCTGGATAGTAAGACAAAACTCTGCAGGCAACTCTGCCCCCTTTGGCAGTTCTATCTTGTCGGAAAATGTTATAGTTAGTGATGGAAATTTCAGGGTTTTTGGTCTTCCTAAGCCACATTTTTAAGCCAGGATTCAGACATGGCTAGGACATCCGGGTTGGTAGAGTGTGCTAAAGCAGTGAATAAATCAAATTTAGGGAGGAGGCTTCTAATGTTAACATGCATGAAACCAAGGCTGGGGTATAGTTCCATTACCAGATGAACAGAGGAGGAGTAGGATAAGGGTACGGCTAAAGGCTATAAGCACTGGTCGACTAGTACGTTCGGAACAGAGAGTAAAAGGAGCAGGTTTCTGAGCACGATAGAATAGATTCAAGGCATAATGTACAGACAAAGGTATGGTAGGATGTGAATACATTGGTGGTAAACCTAGGCATTGAGTGATGATGAGAGAGATATTGTCTCTAGAAACATTTAAACCAGCTGATGTCACCGCATGTGTGGGAGGTGAAACTAAATGGTTGGTTAAGGCATATTGAGCAGGGCTAGAGGCTCTACAGTGAAATAAGACAATAATCACTAACCAGAACAGCAATGGACAAGGCATATTGACATTATGGAGAGGCATGATTTATCCACTTGCTAGCTATCCCACCTGGAAAGATATTACTTTGTTTTTGCGCTGTTTGTTTGTTTACAAGGGATGAATTATACAACTCTGGTTAGATATCAAAACAGTACCAGTTTTGCTGACATTTTGGAAAATTATATTTATCCGGGCAAAACCCTATTTCACGCTGGTTCCACTACTTAGGGTCTTTCAGACATGGGGCTCAAGCAGAGCTCATGAGTGACTGTGACAAAGTGTACAAGTCTAGATCATGAGAAATGCTTTAGTCCCTGTCAAATTTGGCTACCTCAGGTTAAGAAGTTTGACATGGCTGTAAACATAGTCTATGCTATGTTTTTGACAGGCAAACGCCTCCCCTCTCCTTTTCTCTCCTCCGCCTCTCCTCTTCACCCTAGATGGCGGTGTTGATCAGCTCTGGGTTCATCGTAGCCTGGTCTCCCTACGTGGTGCTCAGCTTTTGGAGTATGTTCCACACCAAGGGGAAGGACAGCCTGGCCCCCGTGGTCTCCCTGCTGCCCTGCCTGTTCGCTAAAGGTTCCACAGCCTACAACCCTTTCATCTACTACATCTTCAGACGCTCCTTTAGACGCCAGCTCCAGGTCCTGATCTGCTGCTCTGCCCAACCAGACTCACCTTCGTGTAGGGAGACAGGAGAGGGCAGGCAGAGTGTAAGGTCTGACCTACTACAGAGCCTTCCGGATAATAAGAATAGAGCTCCCTTGGTGGGGAAGTTGGGAACTGCGGTGCTGGAAAGAGTCTGAGAAAGAGCTGACAAGCTCCTGTTAAAAAAGTATTGGAACACGGCCTGTTTGAACATTGGTCCGTACCCATCAAAGGGTTAAGACTGTGTGTGTGCGTGTGCGTTAAAGGGTCACAAATGGATGGGGTGCGAGTTAATCAACTGTGTTTCTTCACTGTCATTCTAGCACACACTACTAGGTCATAGCCTCGTCCTCGCCACGTCACCAACAAAGTAATACTTTACTTGAAGTCAACAGACAAAATGTATTATGATGCAGTCATAAGACACATCACATATTATAATCATTGTAATAAGGTTTTATAAGGGCTCATACATGTTTAGAAAAAAGTTGTAAAGCATTGTGTTTTTTGGCTTGAAGTTAAAGGAATATCATGTAGAATGAAGCCCCCTAAAGGAAACTAAGTGAATTGCAACAACATTTGCACTGCTACAACACTTGCAATTCTACTTGCGATGTAGAATTTTAGCAACCAGGAAATAGCCAGTCAATTTCTTATAGCAAGTCAATTTCTGAGTCTCTTTTACTTTCAGTTCTGCACACCATTTCTGCCATTGTTCATTGTGCTTGTGAGGAGTTAACCATGCCTCTGAGTGACGCTGATGGAAGAGAGGGAGGGTCCTGCCTTCCAATTTGACAACAAGAGACAGACCAGCTTTTGTTGTCAAATAGGAGGACTGCACCATCATCATGTAACTTTGTCTGGGCCCCAATTGATTCATTTTTGAACAAATATTGTGAAACATTACACTATTACCGCAGATATATTAAGGACATTTTCTGAAATGAAAATGCAAAAATATGACATAATGCCCCTTTAGGTGTTATTGTAAAGTTCACTTTATTGTTGAATGTTGTTGTGAGGTACTGTAGCATTGAACCTAAACTTCACAATGGTCACTATGGCCATTCACAATGGTCGCTATGAGCATTTACAATGGTCCCTGTGGCCATAGTTCTGGTCCCTTTCTTCCTGTTTTGAGAGACTTGTTGGATATTGTAGCATTGGCAGGCTACGAGACAGCCTTCTTGACTACCCTCCCCATGTCTAGAGTGTTCTATGAGTCAGTTCCTGAGGCTTCTATTGGGGACAATCAAGTTAAAAGAGGAGAGCTAATCTGACATTGCACCCTATTCCCTACATAGTCCACTACTTTTAGACAGAGCCCTATGTAGCTAATATTCTGATGTGGCAGTGGTTGTGAACTATGTAAGGAATAGGGAATAGTGTGCCATTTTGGAGGCTGCTGGAAACTTCAGGAAGCGTTTTTCACATCTGACCTTGTTTGTGTGACCTCTAATGATTGTAACAGAGCTACTCTGAGAAAATGAAAGGGCTTTAGAAAAGCATATTTTTTTCTCTCTTTATTGCTCCTAAACACTTCTACTTCACAATAACAGCACTTACAGTTGACTGGGTTAGCTCTAGCAGGGCAGAAAGCTGACTAATTGACTTGTTGGAAAGGTGGCATCCTATGAAGGTGCCACGTTGAAAGTCACTGAGCTCTTCAGTAAGGCTATTCTACTGCCAATGTTTGTCTATTTTTCAAGAAAACCTTGAAAAATATGATCTTCTTTTCCTCTGCATGCCCTGAAACTCAACTCCTCTGACAATAGAATGTTTTTTTATTGAATGTTTTGTTGTAACGGAGACCCTGAAATTTTGACATTAATAGATCCTGTTTCTCCATCTAAATTCATCTTTGTTTGCATTAATATTGTGTGCAAAATTCAAAATATTGCATTGAGTTATTAAAACCCCCTAGAGTCAATATCCACACCTTTGCTGAAATTGAATTAGCATAATAAAACAATCCCCATCAAAATGCATCAGTTTAAGCCAGATGTTGCACTTCTTTTTATTTTATGACCCCTTTTTCATGTTATCCAATTGGTAGTTACAGTCTTGTCTCATCGCTACAACTCCCGTATGGACATGGGAGAGGTGAAGGTTGAGAGCCATGCGTCCTCCGAAACACAACCCAACCAAGCCGCACTGCTTCTTGACACAATGCCCACTTAACCCAGAAGCCAGTCACAACAATGTGTCGGAAGAAACACCTGCCGACCGTGTCAGTGTGCATGCGCCAGGTCCGCCACAGGAGTCACTAGAGCGTGATGGGACAAGGATATCCCTGCCGGCCAAACTAGACCAACTGTGCACCGCTCCATGGGTCTCCCAGACGCAGCCGGCTGTGACAGTGCCTGGACTCGAACCAGGATCTCTAGTGGCACAGCCTTAGACCACTGTGCCACTCGGGAGGCCCCTCAGATGTCACACTTCTGCATCTGCGGTGAAAGGTGACAGAGCTAGACCGGTGTTGGTCAGACCATGAGACATCCTGAAAATCAGTCTTCTCGCGAAAACATCTGCAGTTTCCCAATGGCTTTGCCCAAAAAACTGACCCCTCTATGGAAAGACGAGACCCTCACGAACATGATGGTGATCTCCATCTTGGGACTTGTCTGAAGTCGGTACAGCCGATCTACCAACTTCTGTCTGTAGCCTCCAAACCGTTTAGGCGGCACACTAATAGGACGCCCACAGGCCTCACAAGACTCGTCTGAAGGTCACCCGGAAACTGCTAAAAACATTTATGGAAGTATATATGGAGACTGTTTAGTGCCAAAAATAAGTGATTAAATACATAAACAAAATGTTTCCTGAGCTTTCTTATAGATGTTCTCTCTTTCTTACTTGTGTATTCATGAATGAACTTATTGGATAAGGAATTCTGCCTACAGCTCCACTGCTCAGACATCAGAAAAGATTGATATTTATTTCAAAAGCAGAGGAGCAAACTGCTTGCTGCTTTCAACTTAGATTTTTAGTGAAGATGTGGATTCAACAACAACGTTTCAACTGAATGGTCTTCATATGTTTAGCTGGTTTGCTTTCTGCGCTCTGTTTCAGATTGCTTCTCTGACTGCCCATTCTCATAGTGTTTCTTCTATATTAGCGGAGGCTGGTGGGAGGAGCTATATGAGGACAGGCTCATTGTAATAGCTAAAATATAGTAAATGGAACGGAGTCAAACATGGTTGCAGTACATTTGATGTGTTTGATACCGTTCCATTAATTCCATTCCAGCCATTACTAGGCCATCCTCCTATAGCGCCTCCATCCAGCCTCCACTGCTCTATATTACAGATACTGTAGACCTGTCCAGAAATAACCCTTAGCTCTTAATCCCCTAGTTCAGGGGTCTCCATCCGTTTCTAGCATGAAAGCAACTTTTAATGCTTTCAAATAGGCTGGCACATTCTTCTCTTCTCTGGGTCCTTAGTGTTAAAGAAAAAGTAGTGCACTATGTCCTGTCAATATACCTGGTAAAAAATAATGGTTATTATAAACTGCGTGTGTCCAAGAACAGCCCTTGGCCGTGGTATATTGGCCATATTCCACAACCCCTCGGGCCTTATTGCTTAAATAAACACCTCATATAAAATCTGTGATTTTTAACCCCAAATTGTGTTTTATATATATTGTTTTTCACTCTCAAAATGAAATGTGTTTATAGAGAAAAACAACTCAATTGGATGTTCTGAGTCCATGTCAATGCTTAAATCACATCCGAAGACTATTATTTTAGGTCTGTAAGAAAACAAGCAAATTTAGATTTGAGTGGAATTCCCTTTTAATTGTGTATCTTTGCCTTTTAATTGCACAATTAGCAAGTGAGGAATGTGAGATTTACTTGTGAGATTTGTTTATGGCATTTTGGGATTGAAAACATGAAAAATTGACACATACTTTCAGAATTGCTTGGTGAGCTACTCATATGTGGGCTGAGAGCTACAGGTAGCTGTTAGTAGACCTGTTGGAGACCCCTGCCATAGGTACTTCAAGCTATTGTGTAGGAATAACCAAATATGCTAGCAACTCCACCTCACACTCTGAAAGGCATGTTTTGCCATAATGGTTAATTCCAATCTGATAAAAATCAAGCTACAGAAGTCCTTAAAGGCAAGGTGTTGTTTCTGGATGGGGTTTGAGTGTGGCTAAGCGGGGATGGACAGAGAGAAAGAGAGAGCTGTTGAGCTTTATGTTATCGAGAGCCGAGACATGAGCAAGTCGATGGCAATCAGCGGATATGTAATCAGTCTTCATAGCACTCAACTCTTATTCCAATAAACTGGTTCAAAGCTCCAGCAGACAATTCAAAAAATAAGATATAAAGACAATACAAAAGCTTGAACATAAAGGCAAAAGGATATCTGACCAAATACATACAGTAACATAGACAATACAAAGTGGGCCGTTGCTGGCTATCATGTCTGATCTGTCCTGCTTGAGGTAATCTCTCTATCAGTTAGAATCTCTAACTTGAGAAGTGAGAATCAGGCAAATCTCCAACCCATTGTTACATAATAAGTGATTTACGTATGGGGGTCAAAGCTGCTCTTAGGACTTCCAAGTCAGAATTTGTTCCCTGTGTCAATGTATTAAATTTAGTCATTACCATTTGTCTGAGGGCGAGTTCTGGGGTTAAAGGGTCTGGCATGTTTCTCATTTTCACACAGAACAAGGAAGAGAGAAAGTAAAAATGATTGTGAGAGAAATGACCTAATATACCAAGTGACTATCCTATTGCCAGGTTGTTATTGTTAAAGATAATGTGTTCTCAACTTCTCTATAATCTACCTGGATAAGTAAAAAGGTCATACGGTAGTGTATCTTCGCGATACTACGCGCAAAGTAATTTTGAAGTTAGCCAGCAGTAAAAACCCAAATCGATAAGTAATCAAGATACGTTTTGTTAAAGTTAATGATCTTATTGATCAGATTCAATATCTCATCTGAACCATGGAAAACCTTAAGCTGTCAGCAAACAAACATATCACATTATTTTTATTGACAACATAAGTTCAGTGACTTTAGATAACTTATCTAAAGTCCATGTTATTACGGATATTTCCACAATCTCCTTGTTCTACCATAATATCCTGTGCAGATTTCACACTATTATATTTTCCATATTTATTCTGTCTATGTATTTTATTTCTTTACCTTTATTTAACTCGGCAAGTCAGTTAAGAACAAATTCTTATTTTCAATGAAGGCCTAGGAACAGTGGGTTAACTGCCTTGTTCAGGGGCAGAATGACTGATTTTTACCTTGTCAGCTCGGGGATTCGATCTTGCAACCTTTCGGTTACAAGTCCAACGCTCTAACCACTAGGCTACCAGCCGCCCCATATCAGTGTTTTACAATCTATCCTTAGGGGAGTGCTCAGAAAGAACACGTTTTCAAACCCAGCACTTACTGTACACAACCAATCACCAAGTCCTTGATTGAGAAATGGAATGAGAAACGCTGATGAAGACAGACTAAGAGATCTGTAGACTAAACTGTATATTATTGGTTGTGGTTTAGGGCAAAATTCACACAGTCATTATGAATATATTCATGTCACAATCTCATTGCGCTATTCTATCATCCTGTGCAGATATCACACACCAATGTTTTCAACTTCTTCCCATCGCTGTGTACACACACACACACACACACACACACACACACACACAATATTATTGAGTTATATTGTTCATCAGCAATCTGTCTACATGGCCTGGCGGATCTTGTCCAGGCTCTTCTCAATGTTGTCTATCACCTCTACTGCAGCCTGAGGGATTCTCGTCCCGGGGCCGAAGATACAGCACACACCACTCTGGTACAGGAACTCATAGTCCTGTAGAGAAACATACAGCATAGAGTTATATACTGTAAAAAGATACAGCACACACCTCTCTGGTACAGGAACACATAGTCCTGTAGAGAAACATACAGCATGGAGTTATATACTGTAAAAAGATACAGCACACACCACTCTGGTACAGGAACTCATAGTCCTGCAACATAGTGTTACAGACACACATTCTCAGACCAAAATGGAATGAGGATGAAGTGCATTTTATTTTTTAACAGACCATGCAGAGACAGTAAAACTTTTACTAGAACCATTATCTCCCTTAATACCAGCGTATAACCAACATGTGAATCAGCAGATGATCTTCATAGGAAGAAGGGGAAGACCATTCTACTCAGTGAATTAAAAAAAAAACTAAAAATATATTCACTGATTAAAAACACACTGTTTTGAAATGAAGGTAAACAGTAAACCAACAGGGTAGCTACCCAACAGGGTAGCACCATTGCTTAGCCAGAGGACAGCTAAACTAAAATATACAAAAGTATGTGGACACCCCTTCAAATGAGTGGATTCAGCTTATTTTAGCCACACCCGTTGCTGATTGGTGTATAAAATCGAGCACACAGCCATGCAAACTCCATAGACAAACATTAGCAGGAGAATGGTGTTGTGTCTGTTATTTTTTAATGTGATTGACTGCTATTTCATCAAATAATTACATACCACGTTAAATTATTACGCAATTAAATTACTCATGTAACAATTAATTAAGTAGTAATCTGGGGCACCACAGAAAAAGTTAGAGTTACTATCTTCCGACTAAACTCTAAAGATATAAATCTCTCTTACATCAGTCACAGTCAAGTCATTAATACTTATTTACCTTCTATCACTCATTCTGAATGTCGCAAAATCCTTGGATGTCTGCACGAACCCTAGCATAAATTATGAATCAGCGATATACAAATTGGCTTAATTATTTATTTACGAACTAACTAAATAATCACACAGAATTACATAAACACACAAACAGAATAGTTTACACATTGATTACTACATAATGCAATGAAAAGTCCCTAGTGGACTAAACCCGATATGACAGCTTAGCAGATAAAGAGCGGGAATACTTTGCACATGAACGGCCGCTAATTCAAAATAATTGCATTGTACATATTTACGTGTGTACAGTTGAAGTTGGAGGTTTACATACACCTTAGCCAAATACATTTAAACTCAGTTTTTCACAATTCCAGACATTTAATACATTTAACACCTGTCTTAGGTCACTTAGGATCACCACTTTATTTTAAAAATGTGAAATGTCAGAACAATAGTAGAGAATGATTTATTTCAGGTTTTATTTCTTTCATCACATTCCCAGTGGGTCAGAAGTTTACATACACTCAATTAGTATTTGGTAGCATTGTCTTTAAATTGTTTAACTTGGGTCAAACGTTTCGGGGAGCCTTCCACAAACTTCCCACAATGAATTGGGTGAATTTTGGCCCATTCCTTGCTCGCACACGCTTTTTCAGTTCTGCCCACAAATTTTCTATAGGATTGAGGTCAGGGCTTTGTGATGGCCACTCCAATAACTTGACTTTGTTGTCCTTAAGCCATTTTGCCACAACTTTGGAAGTATGCTTGGGGTCATTGTCCGTTTGGAAGACCCATTTGTGACCAAGCTTTAACTTCCTGACTAATGTCTTGAGATGTTGCTTCAATATATCCACAGACTTTTCCTTCCTCATCATGCCATCTATTTTGTGAAGTGCACTAGTCCTTCCTGCAGCAAAGCACCCCCACAACATGATGCTGCCACCCCCGTGCTTCACGGTTGGGATGGTGTGCTTACAAGCCTCCCCCGTTTTCCTCCAAACATAACGATGGTCATTATGGCCAAAGTTCTATTTTTGTTTCATCAGACCAGGGGACATTTCTCCAAAAAGTACAATCTTTGTCCCCATGTGCAGTTGCCACACATAGTCTGGCTTTTTTATGGCGGTTTTGGAGCAGTGGCTTTTTCCTTGCTGAGCGGCCTTTCAGGTTATGTCGATATAGGACTCGTTTTACTGTGGCTATAGATACTTTTGTACCGGTTTCCTCCAGCATCTTCACAAGGTCCTTTGCTGTTGTTCTTAGAATGATTTGCACTTTTCGCACCAAAGCACGTTCATCTCTAGGAGACAGAACGTGTCTCCTTCCTGAGCAGTATGATGGCTGCGTGGTCCCATGGTGTTTATACTTGCGTACGACTGTTCGTACAGATGAACGTGGTATCTTCAGGCGTTTGGAAATTGCTCCCAAGGATGAACCAGACTTGTGGTGGTCTACAATTGAGGTCTTGGCTGATTTATTTAGATTTTCCCATGATGTCAAGCAAAGAGGCACTAGGTTTGAAGGTAGGCCTTGAAATACATCCACAGGTATACCTCCAATTGAATGATGATGATGTCAATTAGCCTATCAGAAGCTACTAAAGTCATGACATAATTTTCTGGAATTTTCCAAGCTTTTTAAAGGCACAGTCAACTTAGTGTATGTAAACTTCTGACCCACTGGAATTGTGATACAGTGAATTATAAGTGAAATAATCTGTCTGTAAACAATTGTTGGAAAAATGACTTGTGTCATGCACAAAGTAGATGTCCTAACAGTCTTGCCAAAACTATAGTTTGTTAACAAGAAATTTGTTTTAATGACTCCAACCTAAGTGTATATAAACTCCGACTTCAACTGTATGTCTTTGCGGTCTCTCCATTGAAAACACTTGATCCGTCTGGGGAGTAATTCAACAGAAAGTCTCTGGTTTGTCCACCAGAGATCAAAGTCTTTCGTAGTTGTAGCTCTGTTATTATGGATATGTCAGACGTACCAACAGCCGTTTGATAGTGAATTGTTCTTTAGAATGGATCTTTCAGATCCATTTCTCGGATGAGGGTAATAGACTAAAGTACTTAAACAGCTGCAGACTGAATGTTCCTGTGTAGTTTTCATCTTCTTCACTCGAGAAAGTTTCAGTGTCTAGCCATCCAGTACCTTTCAGCTTACGCTGTTGGTCTCGCTGGTCTCAGAGTGGTAACCATTTCAGTGTGGGGATGCCTTCTCTGGTCTTTAGTTTTGTAGATTTCATAACCATTTTTGACGTCCGGTTCAAACCGCGTGCTTAGAGATTTAATAGAAACGCGTTCTCTGGAGTATTGAATCACGCGTTACCATCTGCCAGTCCGTTGACGAATCTGGGTTTGGCGGATACCAGGAGAACACTACCTGCCCAAATGCATAGTACCATATGTAAAGTTTGGAGGAGGAGGAATAATTGTCTGGGGATGGTTTTCATGGTTCGGGCTAGACCCCTTAGATCCAGTGAAGGGAAATCTAAACGCTACAGCATACAATGACATTCTAGACGATTCTGTGTTTCCAACTTTGTGGAAACAGTTTGGGGAAGACCGTTTCCTGTTTCAGCATGACAATGCCCCCATGCACAAAGCGAGGTCCATACAGAAATGGTTTGTCAAAATCGGTGTGGAAGAACTTGACTGGCCTGCACAGAGCTCTGACCTCAAACCCATCGAACACCTTTGGGATGAATTGAAACGCCAACTGTGAGCCAAGCCTAATGGCCCAACATCAGTGCCTGACCTCACTCTTGAATGGAAGCAAGCTCTTGTGCCTGAATGGAAGCAAGTCTCTGCAGCAATGTTCCAATGTTATGCAGCAAGTAAAGTGATGATGCTTTATGTGGCTGCTATGAAAGTGAACTGTGTGTGCAGGTGATCAGGGATTTATTCAGTCCACCGATTCTGTTACTAAACTGAGGAAAACAAGGAGGGACCTACCTGAATTTGTCCAATAAAAACTCTTGTTTTAGTTGCAAAGCAGTTTGCAACTGTTTGGACTAATGATTACACCCCAGATGAGATAGATGCAGGCAAGAGTGTGCAAGGTGATATTGAAAGTGTCACTGTCTTTCACTTTGATTACCACAATTTGCCTCCAGACCTGTGCACCTATATTACAAATGTTAATTTCTAGGCTAGGTTGTAGCAACCTCATTATGGGTATAAGGCAAATTTGAGTATCATGTAGTAGTGTACACCTATCAAAACACCATCCCTAATGGCACTAACCACCACTGGGGTGAATGCACCCTGAGAAACCTGCATATTTTGATATCTATATAGCAGAGCTATTATACTGTAGCATAGTGTCAAAGCTGAAGAAAAGCTCTTTATGAATAAAATATTCACTATGATTACCACTATCTATACATAAAGGACAGAGGACAAGGCGACGCAATCACGTCAGGAATGTTAGCGGCAGTTCTCATGGTATTGTATTCGTTATGATACAATCTTGTGTGTTCAACATGGGCCTCTGATCCTGGTTGTTTTATTGTTTGTTGTTGTTGGCTCTATAATTGGCTAATGTCCATTTGTGTGAACACAGAAACATGGTTTCATAAATGAGACGTCTCTCTGAATACATAAACTAAATGGTTTCATCTCTCTCACGGGACACGAGTAGCTATTACTAGATGTGTGTGTGTGTCTGTGTGTGTGTGTGTGTGTGTGTGTGTGAGCATCCAGGCATCAAGTGGCAGAGCTGTGGATTTTGATGTCAATTCCTATTTGCACTGCTTTGACTTTTCCAATTCACACCCACTCCGAGTGACACCTCCATCCCACAATACACTATAATGGCATCCATTGGTCCCCTGCAGAAGGCAACTGATTTGTTAAACTACCAAGACACAAGCACGCGCATTTGTGTGTATATTAAGACGGTGATCAGAAATAGTCATCAGGCAGCCTGATTGTGTTTACCTCAACTAACTCAATGTTCTCACTCTTCAGGCCTAGCAGTAATTAAAACATCTCATAGGTTCCATGTGTGCACCACTCTCTGTGTGTGTTTTGGTCACCCTTTTGAACAACAAACAATAAATCTGGTTAGCCGACCTATGGGAGGCCTGACGGAGCTGGCCCTGGATCCCGCTAAGTTTGCCGTCTCCTGGGCACATGTACATACAACACAGTCCTCATACACAGATTTCTCACATAAATGCACAACTTTAAATCAGGTTACAGACCGGGTAACTAGGCCTTGGACCCCTAGACTTAGCGAGAATACATATTAGCAGGCTAGTTAATCGGTTTTGTAACATGAGCCTTCGTGTTCTAATATTGTCAATGGTTCACCACTGAGAGACCGCAGGTCATGGACAAACGTGCTCCTATCTGGGGGGTTGCAGGGATGATCTCGTCTGTCTTTAGTCTCTTTGTTACTCTCCACAAGATGGCTGTACACCGTCCTGGGACTCTAAGAACAGAGTGATCTGTCATGTTTAACAGAGCAGGCTACGGGTTATTCTACTGTTTGGTCAAGCAGAGAGACTAAACTGGTCTTCTTTATTTTCCTATTTGATGAGAGAAACTACTGGCAGCTCGTGTTGGTGTCATTTACACTATTATTGTTTAGTATTCTGCAGAGAGAAAGGAGAAAGATGGTGGGAAAGAGGTGGATCGTTGTATATTCTGTATATGTATATTTCTTGCCGTTTTTTAAAATTGTTTTAATTATGAGAGCTTGAGTGAGTAACCTTGGAGAGGGAGATCATTATTTGGTATCAGAAAGAGAAAGACTGACAGAGACTCAGGACATTCTCGGGGTTCATCTCCCTACAAGTCAAAGGTTACAGTGTTCATGAGGTTGGATGACCCCTCCACAGATGACCAGGATGTCAGGGTGGTTGAGGTTGGGTTAAGGGTCACAGGTTACCTGAGGTGGGATGACCCCTCCACAGATGACCAGGATGTCAGGGTGGTTGAGGTTGGGTTAAGGGTCACAGGTTACCTGAGGTGGGATGACCCCTCCACAGATGACCAGGATGTCAGGGTGGTTGAGGTTGGGTTAAGGGTCACAGGTTACCTGAGGTGGGATGACCCCTCCACAGATGACCAGGATGTCAAGGTGGTTGAGGTTGGGTTAGGGGTCACAGGTTACCTGAGGTGGGATGACCCCTCCACAGATGACCAGGATGTCAGGACGGTTGAGGTTGCGAAGCTCCTTGATAAGCTCTGGGACCAGGGTCTTGTGTCCTGCGGCCAGCGTGCTGACCCCAACACAGTGGACGTCTGCATCTACCGCCTGCTGGGCCACCTCCAGTGGGGTCTATAGAGGAGGAAACAAAGTAGTATGAAAAAACAGTAGTCATCATCATCACGTTAGTAGTCAAACCACTGCCAATGATGTGGAAAGTCTATATAGTGGTCCTCCTATACTGTACGTCTCAATAAGATCTGATTTATTACTTCTAAATCATGTGTTGTATTTTAAGGCTGAGACTGCCCCAAGGCACGTTCAACAAGCAATATATTAGCGAACGCGTGTGGCGAACTGTGTTTGTTTCAAACAAAGTTTGTTGAACTTTTGTTTTTTAAAACACAAACATTCCATTATGTTAGTTTTAGCTACTCTTGCTGATAACACGATGTAATGTCCTGGTCCCGATTTCATGGAGTGGCTACAGATTTTAGTGGGTGAAGAGTCGATGGTTATGTGGAGGAAGTCGTCCCTCGCTACAACGACTTCGCCCTTCGGTGTCATTTTCGGTTGAAACCAAAAAACGTTTTGGTAATTTGGATGTCTAGACGGCCTGTGTTTTGGTCAAAGTAGCCTAAATAAAGTGTCACTAAAATCCCCAATGATGTAGTGTGAGGTTCTGTGTTATACACTATAGCCCGTTACCATATCATATGCGATGGAATATTATTTGCTGTTGGCTTGTGTGGGTGTATGTATGTGTTATGCAACATAGCTGACTTGAGACATTGTTAACAGTTTCAGGGCCATGGGCCTTTCTCGTGATGGAAAAATACAGAATAACATAAAAACAGACACATACAGAGCGTAGTGTAGGGAACAAACAGTCTTTTGTTTGATAACAGGAGCCAGGTGCGTGATAACTGTATCGAGCTTGGGCGCATAGATATTCTACACAACTACAACGACTGACCGCTGAAGCGCCCAGGGGCTGGGACCAGCCTGTGCGCCAACAATCAATGATAGGCTGGGTGAGTTTAAACCACACCCAGTCTCTACTCTGTGACAGGCCGGCTCGGAAGCAGGAACTACTTCTGTCAGAGTATATTATAATATTTTTGTCAGGAATAAGTCAGTTCTCTGTTTGCCCTGCAAAGTGTGACAGAGAGCCCGTATATACTAAAATTGCATTTACCACTTATTGCTTAGCTAATAAAAAGTACATAGTATACAATCGGTGACTCAATGTCATATTTATCCTGATACCAGATCCGATTGACGCAACCCTTAACAGTAGCCAGTCATCTATCTATCTATCATATAAAGAAGCATGAACGCACACCCAGCCGCCGAGTTAGTTGACCAACCAGACAGCTAGGTGGGTGGGGTGTACAGTCAACCAGCCAGACATAAGTCCTTTATAATCAACCAAATGTTATTTATGTAGGTTAAAGTACATTATTTATGGCCCCTTTAGAGCAAATAATTCAAATGTAAAAATACAACGTAGCAAAGGCATTGTGAATAGTAAGCCTATAATGAACAATACACAATAGTATCATTGCTAATTGCCTCTGGCTTACAGTAGTGAAGGACAAAACATTAAGGTGACAAAATCCAACCCACATTCCCATCAGGGGGCACTCCGAACACCGGGTCGCCTACATAAACCAGAAAGGTCAACCCAGGTTCCAGCTGCAAGCTGTGTGCGAAAGCAAAGTTTGTTTCATGCATGTCTACGCGGGCCATGCTGGTTCTGTCCATGATGCACGCGTGTACAGAACCAGCAACCCTGAGGCTCACCTCAATGCCTACCCTTTACCAGAGCAGTACCACCTCATGGGGGTAGTCTGCCTATCCCATAAGCCTGGATCTTATTGTCCCATTCAGGGACAATAGTCACCTATTGGACAAGCACAAAAGATTTAACCAGATCCACAGACGTCCTTTGGGCTGTTAAAGTGCCAATGGAGGAGACTCCAACCTCTGGAATGCTCTTGCTGGAGAAGAGCTAGAAGCCATCGCCAGTGCCATGTGTCCTCCACAACATGGTCCTCATCCATGAAGGCATCACAGAGGACTTGGATGAGGACCATGTTGTGGCACATAACATCGAGCGAGTCCCTGATCCTGCAGACAATAGAGTGGCCCCACATAACCAGGCTGTCCAGAAGAGGAACAACATAATGCGCCTGCTCTAAAAAAAAAAATGGAATACTTATTGTTGCACAATGGAGAAAATTGTTCTGGTGTCCATTTTTTAAGAAATAGCATTTTCAATGATTGAGACGCATGACCCAGAATGTAATAGAATAACTTTATTTTTCCAGAAGGAACTTCAGTTTGCAGAGAGAACAAAAAGGACTAACAAGGAAAAGCAAAATATTTGTTTATTAGATTGCATACACAAATAACACAAAACATTCCAAAAATCTATTCCATTGACTATAACATTGAGAACCATTAAAAAAACTGATTTGATTTACTTAAATAATAATAACTGCTTATTCCAAAACTAATTTACTTCAATTACAATCACTGTTCATTCAAAAACAGATTTACTTCCATTAACAGTCACTGCTCAGTAATACGCTGCAAATCAGCAGTGAACGCTTCAGAGAGAGTTCCTGTCTTGCTGAATCTGGACATACATTTTTGCATCCATGGCTGCAGTAAACCTTGTAGCTTCTCGTGGCTGTGTGTGGGTGTCAGTGTGAGGAGGGGGAAGGGTTGGGCGCTGTATGTGTTCGTGGCTGTGTGTGGGTGTCAGTGTGAGGAGGGGGAAGGGTTGGGCGCTGTATGTGTGTGGGTGGAGTTGAATGTGTGTCAATGCGAGGAGGTTGAGAGTTGGATGTGTGCAGCTTTTTTGTGGATATTGAATATTGAGGTCTACAGATATGTGGGTGTGTGTGGGTGGAGGTGTTGTGGGTTATGTCAGTGTGGTAGTGAATGTTGGGGTCTGTTGGTGTTTGTGGGTGTGTGTGAGTGGAGGAGGTGTGGGCTATGTGAGTGTGGTAGTGAATGTTGTGGTCTGTTGGTGTTTGTGGGTGTGTGTGGGTGGAGGTTTTGTGGTGTGGGCTATGTGAGTGTGGTAGTGAATGTTGGGGTCTGTTGGTGTTTGTGGGTGTGTGTGAGTGGAGGAGGTGTGGGCTATGTGAGTGTGGTAGTGAATGTTGTGGTCTGTTGGTGTTTGTGGGTGTGTGTGAGTGGAGGAGGTGTGGGCTATGTGAGTGTGGTAGTGAATGTTGTGGTCTGTTGGTGTTTGTGGGTGTGTGTGAGTGGAGGAGGTGTGGGCTATGTGAGTGTGGTAGTGAATGTTGTGGTCTGTTGGTGTTTGTGGGTGGAGGTGTTGGGATGTGTGTCAGTGAATGAAGAAACAATGCGGACAGGAGTTACTGCTGATTGAGAGGATCAACCATGTTGCTGCTCTAAGGTTGTCAGTAAATAGCCAGCTACAAACTAGCTAGCTAAGTAGAATTAGCCTTGGGAGTAGCCTATTGTATAGCCTCCTGTTTGCTCACAATGCCAGCTTTCGGGCAGAGTCTGTGTGCTCGGTGACACACACCCCATCATGGAGAATCATCCCTTATCCATACAAGGAGGGAGTAGCCTATGCTAAGCTAGCTATACAGGCTATGCATCGCTATACAGTGAGGGAGTAGCCTATGCTAAGCTAGCTATACAGGCTAAGCATCGATATACAGTGAGGGAGTAGCCTATGCTAAGCTAGCTATACAGGCTATGCATCAATATACAGTGAGGGAGTAGCCATGTTTTCTTATCATGAGCAGCAGATGGTGCTTATCACTGTGATTTTGGTGATTAGTTTAGTGCAGCATCAATATTGATAGTAGCCATCACTGTGTCGCGCAGCTCACGAGACCACGGCAAGGCACTCTATCAGTGATAGCTGACATTTTATGGTTCATCCCAGTCACATTAGTTCATGTGACTTGCGTCGGCAGTCACACTTTAAATATTGTACAAATTATTTCGGACAATATTATTTGGAGCCCTATTCCCTTACATAGTTTAAGCTAGAAATGCATTCTCTTAATTTGACACTTTTACTGCTTTTCTGCTGCTCTGAGCAAACTCAGAGTATCTGCTAGCTCATTAGTGCATACTGTAGCATGAGTCAGACTAGTATACATTTGACGGTATCATTTCAGTCAACGTAGTTACATTTACTTCATGCTTATCTGCAGTAGGTTCAAGTTCAAGCCATTTCTAATCATGTGTCATACATTTGACATAGGTAGTAGTCCGTGTCCGTCTATCTTCGTGTTCCAGTAGTATTATTATTCTAGTGACAGTTTACTGACTCTATTCTTAGTTTATCATATGCTATTGTATTGTATGCTAATTGTAGTGATCGTGTCATTCTAGTTATCATCAGGGGTGAAAGTAGATGTAATTTCTTCCAGGTATGGGCCCAATCATAGAATTCCATATAGAACCCCTATTAATTCAATAGGATCTCTGTGGGACTAGTCGTAAAGATTTGTCATTTCACTTTTAAAATGTATTACCTTTAACTGGGGCATAAACACCAGTTGTGTTTTTATCTGATTGTCAAACGATCACTTCAAAGGGCTCCTTTACTAGACTACGCGCGTACATTCAACCTACTGTATTTCCAGCCTCTAAACTGTCTGTATGGTGAATGGAAAGAGACCTCTAACACAAAACACCAAAACGTGGAATAGCATTTGGTGATTGTCATTAGGCCAGAATTTTTTTCTGAGTTCACTGCTGCGAACGAGTCTCGATGTCGGCCACTTATCTCTGCCTTGGCATTTTGGATTGTCGACTATACCACCCGTTTTCAAGTCCATTCGCACATTTTTCATGCCTCTGACATGCGGTAATGATAAATAATTGTGAAATAGCCTACAGTTTACATGTTTGTTTTAATTATTGTGACAGGCTCATGTTTTACCGGTACGGCGTACCCCCACTATTTATTTTGCCGGGACACAGTACCAGACCTCCTTACTTTCACCCCTGGTCAGCATGTATTAAGCTACTGAGCCTAACCATGCACATGCTCCTACAAATGTGATAATCGGCAGCCATGCCATATGCAATACCGTGTATAGATAACGAAGCAAAGAATATCAGCTCACACCTAAATGTGCTAGCAGTTACCATTGCATAAGAGTTGCAGCCTGAAACACATGATCGAAGTAGTATGTAAGACATGAAGATAACACATAATAATATGAGCTAATACATGATGACTATAATGAAGTGATCGCTACAATTAGCATTCAAATAACGCTACAGCCTCAATTTACATGTATACTATTGCCTAACCTAAACCATAACTTGAAATCGGAGGAAGAAAAGTTAGGGTTATCATCTTGGACCTTAGTGGGGAAGCTGAAGCTGTATAGCTGTGCGATGACCAATCAGGGCTCGCTATAGTTTGAACCGTGTTGCCTAATCCTGTTGATACTAGCATTACCTAGCAGGCGGTGTGCTTGCTAAACACTCACATGGCGATAAGCTGTCGGCGATCAAGCGGCTATTGCCTCTAATGGGAACTTCTGTTAGAGAGTTTATTTCAGATATCAAGGCTTATTCTATTCATCTATGGGGTCTATTTCTCTCATCATCAGGTCATTTATTATTTTCTCATGGCTTACCGGCATATACTGTTAGACATAAACCTTCAGCTCTAGTAGACTATTAGGTCTAGGTTTTAGATTATCATGTCACTCTCACTGCTGCTGAGCAGTATTAGTAGGTCGTTAGGCTATTTAGATAGTTAGGTAACCACCTGTACTAACATTTAGTTGAGGTAGTTTTTGGGGGGTTGTTAGTAATACCGTCTGTATGTTGTTTTATGCCATGTGATGGTGTGTCATGGCTGAGCTGTGCCACTCTGCAGCAGTCTACTGTCTGCTCTTCTCTCTGTACAATGTCTTCTGTTATATAACCACGTGTATCTTTTCTATTCCAAATTTCAGTCAGGCCAATGCAGCCTTTCTTATCATGGTTCGATAGCAGGGATTCAATTCATATTGAGTGTCAGGACCCTTTGGCGTGCAGTCTGCTCAGGAATCCATCGGTCTGCCTTCTTTCCGTGGACTACGGAGAAGCAACCAACATGCATAACTAAGAGTATCTCTCCTCACTCAGTAGCACAACTTTGAGTTCATGTTAAGGCAACAATGTTGAGGTTGCATTACACTTTCCAGAGGTGGTCCGTATGACGGCTTTAGGGGTTCCTCAGTCTGAATAAGCTACATGTTCCTTCCCTTTAATCTTGCATGATCTCTTATGTTCTGTTTGCACTATGGACACTCACATGTTAACTGTACTCCCATACACTCCAAGATGAAATAATTAGCATGGAACATCAGTCATCTTCACCAGAACAAACACTGCTTTGTCCTCTCTTTCATGTCATGCTGCCTGCATGCTGAGCAGCACACAGCAAACCTTTGTTCCAACATTGATGCTGGCAACCAAGGACAAGTTACTGGAATTCATCACGGCTCTGATTCCTTCATCAGCGATGCGAGCTAGTTACGAGCTATGAGCCACACAATTCCACTGCTACTGCTTCTCAGTCGTTCCCAACTTCACCCTCAAGATCATGGATCGTGGAGCCTACATGAGTTCCTGCAGTATTGCCATGTGGCAGTATTTTAGTATGATCATAAAATCGGGTCAGTCCCGTAGTCCAGTTGCTATGTTGCATAGGTAGAATATCCTCATATACCAAGATGATAACTCATCCCTGCTTCAGCGAAGCCCCCGGTGGTGCATCTATTGTAGGCGGTTGGCTAGGTAATGGCCAGCGGGTTCATACGATTTACGGTTTCCTAATTAGATAGGTAGAATGTTAGAAATAGATATACTGCTGCATTAGCTCATGCTACACATAGTTAGTATTCACACATAGGCCTAGTAGACAATCACGTAATGGTAGAATTCCTTCACTTGTCTATTGAGAGCTCCTAACGGCGATGAATTTATCTGCCAGTGCCATGCCTCATTAAGTTTGCTAAGATGGCGTCAGCCGTGGTCAATAGCCTACATGTTGCAGTCTTTGCTGGTTACTTGATTTAAGTACATTGCATATTGCTACAGGTGGTTGGCTGGGTCATATTGCTTAGGGTTGCTTGTTTACATAAGGAGATCATGTGGACCCACCAGATGATCACTCATTTAGTTTCAGCGAAAGCCCCCAGCGGTGCGTCTCCAGGGCGTCTGGGTTCGTACTGCTGCTTACAGTTGCTAGTTAGATAAGTAGAATATTCTCATATACCAAGATGACAGCTCATCTAGCCTCAAGTGAGGGTACCCGGCGGTGGGTCATACGAGAAATATAAGGCATACATTGCACAGCTCATGCTACAAGACTGTATACTATGGTTAATATTTACACATAGTATACAGTCTTGCACAGGTGTATACTATGGTTAATATTCACACATAGTATACAGTCTTGCACAGGTAAAATGACTTTAATAATATTTAAACAGTGCTTTCTGCCGTAGCTACACATAGTCATCTGTCATATGGTTCTGCTGTTTTGGGGGACTGGTATGGCTTACTGCACTCCCTGCTTGTAGGTAATGTTATATGTTAACGCTTTGCTTGAGCAGTGAGCTGCCCTGAAGGAGCACAGCCTATATCGGTAAATTGACCACAAAGCAACATTTTGCAAGGGCCATCTCAGTCTCCAGACTTGAACCCCATTGAAAAGCTGTGGTTTGAATTGAAGAGGGCAGTCCATAAAAGCAGACAAAGGATATCAAGGATCTGGAAAGATTCTGTATGGAGGAATGGTTTGAAGATCCCTCCCAACAAGTTCTCAAATTTCCTAAAACATTTTAGAAAAAGGCTGTGTCATTATCCCCGCAATGGGAGGGTGCAACAGTATTTAAAACAGGGGTGCCAATAAATTTGACCGCTGTCTTTGAAAAAAAAAAAAAAAAAAGTATTACTTGTTTAACAAAATCTCTATCTGAGCAATTGTATTAGTATAAAACAATATAATTCCCCAATGTTTTTGAGCATACAATATAGCTCAGTATTTGTATTATTTATTTTGCAGTCTTTTTGGCTCATCTTTATCAAGGGTGCCAATAATTATGAACCTGACTGTATGTGAGACTGAATGTTCCCTAAACACGGGAAACTGTTTAGCGTGAAAAACCCAGCAGCGTTGCAGCTCGAGACGAACCAGTGCGCCTGGCATCTACTACCACACCCCGTTCAACGGCACTCAAATCTTTCGCCTTGCCCGTTCACCCTCTGAATTGCACACATACCACAAGCCATGTCTCAATTGTCTCAAGGTTTAAAAATCCTTCTTTAACCCGTCTCCTCTCCTTAACAAGTGACATTAATAAGAGTGTTCACCTGGATTCACCTGGTCAGTCTATGTCATGGAAAGTGTGTGTTCTATAGGTTTTTAAATCAATAAAACGTCACAATACGGTACAGTGTTCAATTTGGCTGCTGGAGGGCAAGGAGACACCCAGCTCCACTAAACCATAGACAACTATGTGCCGTTTCTATCATCTCATCAGCCCTTGAAGAGCAGAGTCAGAACTACATTTTTTTATTTATTATTCTACATGCTCTATCGTCAGTTATACAGCAAGTAACTGCATGCTTTTCATGATCAGTAAACTTCAATTGATCATGTCATTTCAGAACCGTGAGGGTAGCCTATCCATTTGGCATGTAGCTAGCTAAGCAAACCACATTTGCAGCTCACTTAACTGCTGTCAAACTCCACACAGTTGTCACTGACTAGTTGGATAGTCATTTCCCACTGAGCAAACAATTTAGGTTACTTAGCGCATTCTTAGTATTATAATTTTTTTTTTAAATCAGGTTTTGGCTTGGCAGACCTCATTTCTTTATTGACATGTCAATAAAACTCATGAATGTAACTACTTGGCAAATGTTATCTTCTACTTGTAGCCCTGGTTGTCCTGAAAATAAAATGGTGAGACTAAATATGAGTGCAGGGCAAGCAGATGAATGAAAGTAGTGCATTTCATGTTGTTTCCGATTCAGGGATTGGCTGGGACGTTTTAACAAGACTGGAGTGTCTGTCTAACTATCCTCGCTAGGAGAATGATAAGGGAAGAGTGGTGAAACATAGTGAACTGGCCGGTATGCAGCTTTGATGTTTGCCATGCCTGTGTAGGGAATGTTCCATAGGCTTTCTATAGGTCTAGAGTAGACCAGATGGACTCACACTCACAGACACAAACAAATTTCAGCGTTAATCGTTTAAAAGGACGATTGACCAAGATATGACCCACCTGCAGATTTATAGTAAGGGCTTTTTCCAAGTATGAATATGATGTGGTATGTCTGCATGCAGCATTAACAATTGCTGCATTAGAGTCCCATTGTTATCACACACGTTCCTTAGTGCGGTGATCATTGTGCTATGCCTGGCATAGCTTATGTGAATGACTGCCTTGACCTTTAAGAATTAGTTGAGGCGTGACTAAAACAACATGGAGGCAGGGATTGAACCCAATGCAAATGAACGACCTAAGCACAGAAATAGATTCATAGGCAATTTCAAAGGTTCGCAGAGATCCCATTCGCTGCTAACTGCTCGAAGAGAAATCACCTCGGTTGTTTATCAGTGTTTGTTTGAATCCCTGCCTCACTTGATCTTCTCTCCCTGTCGTGGAGTTATTCTTTACTGTGAACACTTGGGAAATAAATACTCTATCGTTTCTCTTCAAGTCCAGTAGCTAGCAACTAAGCTTACCTGGAAGAGCGGTCCAATGTCAACGTCAAATCCCAGGTCAGCGAATCCCGTAGCGATGACCTTTGCCCCCCTGTCATGGCCGTCCTGGCCCATCTTGGCCACCAGCAGACGAGGGTTCCTGCCCTCATGCTTCTTAAATTCCACCACCCTGGGAGAAGATTAATAAGTCATATCAATAGTTATTAATAATTAAGTGTTTATGGTACACAACCACCTTGGACACTCAATAGAGGACAGGGAAGGAGAGGTCATATTAGGGACTGTAGTGATGGCTGGGTAGTATTCATTAGACACCAAACAGAAGAAAACGAACTGAAACAAGGAAGGACTGCCGTAACTTGTCCAAAAATAGACATATTTTTGTTTTCCGTTGCTAAATGCTTTGGTATGGTGTGCTCTAATGAACACAACCTTTATGTGTAGTGGAACGTCTAGCATAAAATGGCTCAGATGGGTGGATGCTACTGTACAAATGGGTGGTTGATGAGGTCAGTTACCTTTGCTTTGAATAATGCACTATATAAATGCAAATTATTGCATTGGTGTATTTGCCAGCAAAGAGCTTTGATTTTCTTCTTAAACTCCACAACCCTGTTCAGAAATGTGTAATATTATTAAAGTTCTTGAAAGGCTCTAGACAAATTAAATGTATTGTAATTCCAGACACAACAACAGCAATAGTGACTTGATGGGGGAGAAAGTTGAAAACTCTGAGCACAAACAATCACATAGGAGGTTCAATAAGGGCCTTCAAACATCTTCTCCGTGCATTGCTGAAGTGTAGAAGCATGCCAATCACTTTGGCTTCCCAAGGGGACAACCACCTAGCCTGGTTAAGCCAGACTGAATGCTGCGGCCCTTGAGAACAAACCTGATTTAGGCTCTGTCTATGAGAGTAAAAGCTTTGTCTATGAATCCTGCTGGAACTGAACTGTTCTGCAGATCGACCAGATCGAGTCAAGAGGTGGCAGTTAGCTTACTGGGAAGGAAAAGGCAGACAAGTAGAGTTACTGGTTCAAATCCCAGGACAGGCACACAGTGGGATGAGCAAGTGGAAGGTTGCTGGTGTCAGAGCCATTCTGCCCTTGAGCAAGGCATTTAACCCTGAAATGGTTCTGCACTGCAGTTGACCCTGTGCTTATTTCAAGTGTGTGTGTGTTATGGTTGGGCGATATTACGATTAGTATCATCTATCGAGGATGATTGACAACCATCGTCGATGGTGACGACCTCATGAATGGACAAACAATACTTAACCTATTTCAACTTGACTGCCGCAAAGCAGGGCAGTGCATGGATGACATTCCGAGTAAGGCTATAACAAATATGAATATAGTTAATTCAATAAATATGTTGCATTTACAGAATGCAAGATAACTATGTAGACAGAGCTAAGAGTTTCACCAAAGCAGCACAAAATGTTAGATCAGAAAATGTTTTTGTTTGGCAAGGGCCAAAAGTCAAAGTAAATTGTTATAGCGGACATTTATTATTTAAAAAGTCACATTTTTGATTTTCTCTCGATTTGATACGAACATGACTTGGCACAGCTTTATTTCGAATGTCAAATATTTCAGGCCACAAAAAGTAAAATTCAGCAAACAATGCCAAGATGGAAAAATCCAATGAGAAGTCAAAAAACTTAGGCTAGGCTACAGCTGAGCAAAGCTTATGCAAGAAAGGATGCATAGCCTATAGGCATATGGGCCTATTTCCATATTATTCTAACAATGTGCAACCTACCTACAACGCATAGTAAGCCCTGGCCTAATAAGAGGAGGATGAGGCAAAAATGCAAATCAGTATATAATTATCCAGTTCTAAGGACAGCAAGAGTTCCTTGCTCTGCAGCCCATGATCATTAACAAACCGTCACCCGATGTTGACTTTGTGTCACTCACACCTCGGCACACACAGACACACAGATCGGCTTAGGCTACACAGCTCTTTCGTGTCACATCTCCAATAGAGTAGAATAGTCTACTAGAAAATATTTGGATCCACTTGTCTTTTGACAATGTTCCGATTCCTCTCATCCCTCCCGTAACATGCAAGTCGCTAGCAGTGGGTTTTTCTCTCCCTTTTTTAATATTATTATTGGCCACTAGGAGGCGAAAACATCTTCTGCCATAAGTGCAGAATCATGATAGGACAAAAGCTGATAACGCCCAACCATGTTTCAATATGTTTTGTGTTATTCAATATTGCTACAAACCCTAGTGTGTTGTCTCAGGGGGTTGAAAACAGAGCAGAGAAGATATTCTATATTCTAACATTAAGTACAACAGAGAATCAAGTACTATTTTCTTTCTGCTCTTACCGGTTGTGTGCTGTGGAGATCTCCTCATGCTCTCCGAACTCGCTGCGGTAGGCTCCGCTCACCATCCTGGTGCTGGCTTTATGTTCCCCAAACACAGCCTTCATGGCATCCGTGATCTCCCCAACAGAACATCTGGGGAATGCACAACAACATGTCTCAAAAACACTTCTCTTTTAATCAAATACACCAGCAGGGTTTCACAACGCTCTCCTTCAATATTCCCTGCAGTTCAGCTTACTTTATTTATTTAATCAGGATTGTCTATTCCGTAACAACTGCATTGCACTGATCGCCAGGGAGTCCTGGGTTCAAAGAAAAATGCTGTTATGTATTTCTTAGGTGATTGTTTATGTCAGTGTTTCCCAAACCACTACACTGAGGATAGGTAACACTGTCACCACCGATAAATCCATGATAATTGAGAATTTCAATAAGCATTTCTCTACGGCTGGCCATGCTTTCCTCCTGGCTACCCCAAACCCGGCCAACAGCTCCGCACCCCTCGCAGCTACTTGCCTGAGCCTCCCCAGCTTCTCCTTCACCCAAATCCAGATAGCAGATGTTCTGAGACAGATGCAAAACCTGGACCCGTACAAATCAGCTGGGCTAGACAATCTCGACCCTCTCTTTCTAAAATGATCTGCCGCCATTGCTGCAAACCCTATTACCAGTCTATTCAACCTCTCTTTCGGATCGCCCGAGATCCATAAATATTGGAAAGCTGCCGCGGTCATCCCCCTCTTCAAAGGGAGTGACAATCTAGACCCAAACAGTTATAAACCTAAATCCATCCTGCCTTTCTAAAGTTTTCAAAAGCCAAGTTAATAAACAGATTACCGACCATTTCAAATCCCACTGTACCATCTCCGCTGTGCAATCTGGTTTCCGAGCTGGTCACGGGTGCACCTCAGCCACGCTCAAGGTACTAAACGATATCATAACCGCCATCGATAAAAGATTGTACAGTGCAGCCATCTTCATCGACCTGGCCAAGGCTTTCTACTCTGTCAATCACAGTATTCTTATCGGCAGACTCAACAGCCTTGGTTTCTCAAATGACTGCCTCGCCTGGTTCACCAACTACTTCTCAGACAGAGTTCAGTGTGTCAAATCGGAGGGCCTGTTGTACAGACCTCTGGCAGTCTCCATGGGGGTACCACAGGGTTAAATTCTCGGGCCGACTCTTTTCTCTGTATATATATCAACAATGTCGCTCTTGCTGCAGGTGATTCTCTGATTCACCTCTACGCAGACAACACCATTCTGCATACATCTGGCCCTTCTTTGGACACTGTGTTAGCAAACCTCCATGCGAGCTTCAATGCCATACAACACTCCTTCCGTGGCCTCCAACTGCTCTTAAAACGCTAGTAAAACCAAATGCAAGCTTTTCAAACATTCACTGCCCGCAACCGCCCGCCCGACTAGCATCACTACTCTGGACGGTTCTGACTTAGGTATTTGTAGTTGTCCACATATTCTAGTTGTCTGGCTAGACTGTAAACTCTCCTTCCAGACTCATATTAAACATCACCAATCCAAGATGAAATCTAGAATCGGCTTTCTATTTCGCAACAAAGCCTCCTTCACTCACGCCGCCAAACATACCCTAGTAAAACTGACTATCCTACCGATCCTCGACTTCAGCGATGTCATTTACAAAATAGCCTCCAACACTCTACTCAGCAAATTGGATGCAGTCTATCACAGTGCCATCCATTTTGTCACCAAAGCCCCATATACTACCCACCACTGCGACCTGTATGCTCTAGTCGGCTGGCCCTCGCTACATATTCGTCGCCAGACCCACTGGCTCCAGGTCATCTATAAGTCTTTGCTAGGTACAGCTCCACCTTATCTCAGCTCACTGGTCACGATAACAACACCCACCACCGCGCTCCAGCAGGTATATCTCACTGGTCATTCCCAAAGTCAACACCTCCTTTGGCAGCCTTTCCTTCCATTTCTCTGCTGCTAATGACTGAAACAAATTGCAAAAATCACTGAAGCTGGAGACTTATATTTCCCTCACTAACTTTAAACATCAGCTATCCGAGCAGCTAACCGATCGCTGGAGCGTTACATAGCCCATCTGTAAATAGCCCATCTAATTTTTCCCCTTTTTCCCCTATTGTGTTATTCCATGTGTAACTCTGTGTTGTTGTTTGTGTCGCAATGCTTTGCTCTATCTTGGCCAGGTCGCAGTTGTAGTTTTACAGTGGCTACACTTGCAGGACGCCATACTTGTGTAACCGAGTTCATCTTCAGTGTGGTCACATAGTAGCCTACTTAAACTAGACATTGTGCAGTGGCTATTGCTTTACATAGCCACATAGGCCTACACTACACTAAACCTACAAATTATATGGGGGGAGGGGGGGTCTGGGGTCTGGATCAAAAAGGGTGGGAGTGGCAGGGCGCTTATTAGGAGATTATTTTAGAGGCCACAACCCACAATTTTACACTGAATGCGTTTTTTCCACCCCAAAAATGTATTTTTAAAAATGTAATAAAATTATAGGTGGCCCACCCAAGGATTTCAATGGCTGAAACACTCCTGCACATTGTGCTACGACTATTCCTTTACATAGCCACATACTAACTGTAATACTGTTGCTTCAGAACCAACTGGTGTTTCTAATAGTCTCACGGTGTTCTGTTGGCATGTTTATTCTTCGGGGTGGTTTTATGTACACTGTCCTTGGGCGTTTTAAAAGGCAGTTATAACCAAAATGTACTACTGTTGCCATCATCGTTATCATTGTTTACACTACAGAGCATCTTTGTCTGTCTGGCTGTAGAGAATGGTCGTGTGGTCTGTTAAAATGGCATCTGTCCCTGTTCTAGCCATTCCTTTACCACATACATCACTTTAAAACCAGAAGTGTTTTAATCATGTGATGCAAAGTGATTTCGGGAAAATCTCAACAAACTAACAGGGAGAGGAGCTGAAAAGTCCAAGAAACATCCTGAATTAAAAGGTTAATGGGATTCTCTTTCAAGACTCCGATTTCATATCCACCACCTTTAACAAGGGCAGAGAACTGATCAAATATTTTCAACCAAGACCACAGTTCTCAATCCCATAGATAATAATAAACCAATATTCAGAATTCTTGAAATGTCAGCAGTGGACAGTATTATTCGCTTCTTCAGGAGCTCTAGAACAAAATATGTATTTGGTCTAGACACTGTATTCCTGAAGAGACAAAAATATTCTCTGATTGCCCCTATTGTACATCTCGTTAATCTGTCCGTCAAATATGGGTTCTTCCCCAATGCTTGGAAGTCTGCTGCAGTGATACCCATTTTAAGTGCTGGTGACCCTACAGCGGTGGAAAATTACCGACCTAGAAGCATTCTTCCGGTGCTATCAAAAGTAGCTGAAAGATGGGTGGCTGATCATCTGACTGATCCCCTCATTCAGGGCAACTCCATACATCAAATGCAATTTGGATTCAGAACTAACTATTCTACCGAAACAGCCAATTACTATTTTCTGGAGTGCGTTAAATCTAAACTGGACATAGGTGGTGAAGTCGCTGCAGTCTTTTTGGATCTTAAAAAGGCCTTTGATACTGTGAATCATGAGGTCCTCCTATCCAAACTATCCTCCCTTAATGTCCACTGAAGTCATTGTTGGATGTATTCCTATCTGACGTCAAAGGCTGCGTTTGGGGGACACTCAGTCGGCCACTTTTTACAATAACATTGAGGTCCCACAAGGTTCAACATTAGGCCCCCTTCTGTTTACCATCTATATGAATGATCTCCCACATGCTTGCCCACAAGTTAACATGCAGATGTATGTAGACGATACAGTTCTGTATGTACACTCCAAAATAAACAACTAGTTGTTAACAAGTTAACTGAAGCTATGGTACATGTTTCTAAATGGATGACTAATTCTGCATGCCTGCATTTAAATATCGACAAGACTGTTTGTATGTACTTCTTCCATTGATTGTTCCCAACCAGCTGCTCTTGTTAATTTAGAGAATCTGAAAGTTGTGTCTAACTTCAGGTATCTCGGCGTCATTTGACTCCAACTTGACATTTAAGAAATATGTGAAGAAGGTGGTTAACACAGTCAAGTTTGGATTATCCAACTTCAGGTTTATAAGACCTTACCTTCCTCTGGAGGACACCAAACTATATATGCACGCTATGATCTTCTCACATCTGAGATATTGCCTCACACGCTGGTCACAAGCAGGAGCTACTAGTCTGAAACCAATTGAATCACTCTACAAACAAACACTTAACATTTTTGACAACAAGCCAAAACAGTTACCACCGTTGTCATATCATTTACAAACATTATTTATTTAGTCTGGACAGCTTTATGTAGATGCAAGCCTTGTCTTTTAGATCCTGCATGGTCTTGCCCCTCCACCCCTATGCCGGCATATCATGCTCAAGGAAAGCACCTCCAGGTTAACAAGGGCAGTAACTAGAGGGGATTGTGTTGTCCCTTTTCCACACAGTAAAATCGGTCAATCGGTCTTCTATGTTAGAGCTACAATATACTGGAATGCAACGCCCATGGACTTGAGAAGCTGCACTGATTATTGTACTTTTACATTTAAATTGAAAACATGGCTCAAATCTATCCAAACCTGTACACATGAGTTATCTGTGGTTCCTCACATGTAAGACAACAGTTGATGATAGTGTTGTTGTTGTTACAATGATATATCATTGGATGTAAGGTATTTTGTATTTGTTTTAGTGAGTATTTGTATAGTGGCTGCCCAGGGACTACTGGTGAAAATTAGCTTTTGGCTAAACCCCGGCACATTTACATGGATGTTGCATTATTGTAATATTGATGTTGATTCATGTGTATTGTTTCCTATAATGCAACAGAGTGTATTTGTAGGGAGGGATATGTGGTCATTCACAACACCTTTGTTACTTGTGTAGATTCATTTAATTTTACTCAGCTAGTTGGATGAATTGCTTGTATTATTGTTGGGCATGACATGTTCCCATTTTGTGTATAATGAATAGCCAATCAATAGTATTTCATGTATGTGCAAAACAAATTTCCATCAAGGGTAATAACATTTTGGTATTTTGGTACATTTTAGAGTGACTTACATTCAACTAGACTAAATTTAGGAGGAAAAACAACCACATACAGTATCACAGTCATGGGGCCTAAGCAAGATTTGGTTGGTTTTTGGTTCATGCAATTCTACTCATTTTGCCATTGTTTGAAGATGCATTTTAAAGCTTATTTTGTGAAATTCTACACATTTTGCAATGATATCTGAGTGAGAGTGGCTAACAAAGTCAATGGGGGCCCTTGGAGGTCAGGGCCCGTGGGCACGTGCCCTTCATGCCCGGTCGGCAATTCCGCCATGCTTACTACAAGTTTAGATAGCTGACTCAACTAATTTACCAATCTAAAAACATTTAGAGTGACAATTGAGTGACATAACAAAAGGAAACTGCTGATGCACAACCAAATTTCAAAACTGCACCTTGTGTGTTCTACTATCTCTCAACAGGAAGTAAAGTTTCCTTCAAAAGTGACAATGAGCCCAGGGTTGCTGACCATAGGACTAGTGGGGATAGTTTCTCACCTGGCTCTAGCAGCCTCCACAGCCAGCCCCAGCAGGTTCCCCTCCCTGGTACGAGCACACTCCTCTATGGCCGACAGACACCTCTTCGCCCTCTCAGCATCACGACTCTCCCTCACCTGCAGGAGACACACAGACGTGATATACATATAAAACAATATCTTAAATTTACATATTCCTTTTTAGCTCCTAGTGAAGAAATAGCCTCAACAGTGAATCTCCAGCAAACCCTAATATGTTCTAATTATATTGGCTTTTCATTGTATTGATATAATGACATCATCTACATTGCGGTTTAGTGAGACCATAGACTGTTGTGCCTTAATGGGGTCAGAATTTTGTTTTGCTTTGCTTAATATTGACATTGATGTATAACATCCATAACACAACCAAATGTTGGCCTGGTTCCCAGTCCAAGGATTTCCCTTTGCTTTGCTTCTCCACCTCTCAGTCTTGAACCCTTGCTTTCGTAGAAACCATGTGTCAGAACGAGGGACTTTACATCAAACGAGACATTATTTTGAGGACAATGTTTGGCCCCACACATGTTCTGGACAGGAAAATGGCCACTTACTCACAGCCTGGTGGTCCATATCTGTTAAGTGCTTTAGCCTAGTTCTCTGCTGTGTTTGTCCACTGTCATGCATTGCCATGACAACAATAGTCAGAGGAGTTGGACAATGCGAATACAGACCAGACTAGGTCTTAAGAATGAGAAGCCAAACCAAAGTCAAACTAAATTGACAGGCCAAGGCAGTAGCTACTCTTCCTGACATCCAGCAAAATGAAGGCAGTTCATACAATTTTAAAAACATTAAAGTACATTCACAGATTTCACAACACACTGTGAGCCCTCAGGCCTCTACTCCACCACTACCACATATCTACAGTACTAAATCCATGTGTACGTGTATGTATAGTGCGTATGTTATCGTGTGTGTGTGTGTGCATGTGTCTGTGCCCATGTTTGTGTTGCTTCACAGTCCCCACTGTTTCATAAGGTGTTTTTTTAATCTGTTTTTTAAGTCTAATTTTACTGCTTGCATCAGTTACGTGATGTAGAATAGAGTTCCATGTAGTCATGGCTCTATGTAGTCCTGTGTGCCTCCCATAGTCTGTTCTGGACTTGCGGACTGTGAAGAGACCTCGTGGCCTCTTGTGGGTTGTGGCCCTGACATGATTAGAATGACAACAATGTACAACACACTATGACCGAGTGTGATCTTAGTTCGATGGCATTTTCAATGACATAATACAACCATTTACATGATAAATAGAGGGATTAATTGTCACTACAAAAACTGGCAATGCCACTGCTTATTTAGCCCACAAGAGGGGTCACTTTGACAGTGACTCACTACCTGGTAGCACAATGAAGAGCCAGAAACGTCATTAGGGTTTGAATAATTGCAGAAGTTGTCTTCAATCCCTCAAACTGAACATCAGCCAACCAAGCCATTTTGGATATTCAATTACATTAATGGGGAGTTGATGTGGTGACAAAACGGCACATTTGTTTTGGTAGGTGAAATTGGGCCATTTCACTAATGTTTCCATCCAGAGTGATATTGGCAAAATTTTAAATAAAAGTAATTTCATAAACTCTTCTCTCCATTTGCAGGCTTGTTTCAGGCTCAGCTGAGGACAGACTGGGTTTGAGCCCAGCTTGTCACTTGGTAATGAGTTTGTCTTTGTCTTAATTGTCACCTGTCCTGACTGACCGGAAGTCTTGTCCAGTAGCAGGGACTGTGAGTGTGATTAGGACAACAGAGAATCAGGGGGGTTGGGATTATGTCAGAAAGGCAGGAATTCCTGATTAATAAGTGAAAATCACTACTGGTAACTCAACCTTGACAGGGATGGATTTCCACTCAGACTGCATTTGCCAAGCTAATAACCTTCGTAGAAATTCATTGGATCCTAAACACAGTCAGACCAAGGATTCACCTATACGGAGTCTCGAGTAACGGAGTAGCACACGCACTAATTAAGACATTTAATCACACGGGAAACACTTAACTATGCTTCATATTCAATATCTGTGACACACTGCCTGGAGTTTGATAAACAGCATTGGCACTTGGATTGGAACCAGTGCTATGGTCAAATAAAATGAAAATAGAGCTCTTTGGCCTACGAACTGCAGTGGTGGGTTTGGCGTTGAACAACAGAAGCATTTGCAAAAAAGTTCACTAGGTCCCCCCGTGTGGTTCCAGCAACAGCCCCAAAACATCACTGCTCTAGAGGAGATCTGCATGGAGGAATGGGCCAAAATACCAGCAACAGTGTGTGAAAACCGTATGAAGACTTACAGAAAACATTTGACCTCTGTTATATACCCTTTGTTGGCAATGACAAAGTATTGAGATAAACTTGTTATTGACCAAATACTTATTTTCCACCCTAATTTGCAAATACATTCATTAAAAATCCTACAATGTGATTTTCTGGATTTTTTTTTCTAACTTTGTCTGTCATAGTTGAAGTGTACCTATGATGAAAATTACAGGCCTCTCTCATCTTTTTAAGTGGGAGAACTTGCACAATTGGTGGCTGACTAAATACTTTTTTGCCCCACTGTATTGTGGTATTTGGTCTCCATTTTGTCTTTCCTGTGATAAGCTAGATGTCCATCCAATTGGCAATAGATTTCCACGTGAATATTCTAAATTCAAAAGGCACTCGCACATCTGAGCAATCTTTTTTGCGGGTGCATGGTAACAGTTGAACAAGATGAAGGAAAAAGGAAACCGCACACTGCTCTTGATAGTATCACTGATCTTTAATAAGCTTTACGAGTACAAGTTAAATGGGTTTCCATCTCATTTTCAACTCTCACGAAAATACATTTATGTTGTGTTTTATACCAGAAGTACCCACTCCGGTATTGGCACGTAATGGCCTAGCCAACAGCTCACAAATCCAGAAACAAATAAATGTATTATGTTCACAATAAAATAATTAGGTGTGGTGAAAGCTGTCGTAAAGATGATGACCGAGAGGAACGTGAAGGGAGAGAGGCTTTCCTCTATTTCGTTTTTAAATGTAATCCTTCATCTAACTTTTTCTCATCTCTACAGATGATTCGAGGAAGATCTGTTCAATCTTGGTAATGCTAACAACTTGTAAACAACACAAGCATCATTCTTTCTATCCTTTCAGTTGAACTTTAACTTAACCGATCCAAAGTCTATCCTTTTATCGAGCTTTTAATCTATACATCTCGCATGGGGACACAATATGGTTTGAGGAAAACCTAGTTGTAGTATTATAGGTCAGAGGTTGTCAGACTGATGCGATATCTCGAGTCAGTTTAAAAAGATCACTTTTTCCTTCATTTCCAAGAGGTTGTGGACTGTGATTAGCGTCAAATAGCGAGGTCAAGAAAAACAAAATGGCCTTAGTTGTGATGCAGAGGCATTTTAGGCCAACGATACCAGGCTTATGTCATTTGAGATGTTTCCTCGAGTCTGGACTATGTAGACTATCATACTACTACTGTGGAGCCATAACTCTATCAATGCTCACTGACTGATCCACCCAAGGGCCTAACTTGTGCAGCCAGGTCCAGTGTGTGTGTGTGTGTGTGTGTGTGTGTGTTTGGCCTCCCAGGCCCAAGAAGCAGGCAAAGTTGGTGGAGTACTAAATAAAGGTCAATATTTTGGAGACGTGTTACTAACCGACCCTCTGGAGAAATGAACGGAAGTGGGCCGGAGGATTGGTTGGGTCGTTTTGTTCAATTACGCGTTGAGTCTTGGGGTGAGTGTGACACTGACCTTCTTGAGTTTGTCGATCTGCTTGTTGCGTACGTTGGTGTTGTCGATAGCCAGCACATCAACGGACTCCTCTTTCTCTAGACGGTACTTATTCACCCCAACAATCACCTCCGAACCTGGGGGGCACAGCCAGTGGGACACACAGTCAGAGATGGGGGCAGAGGCATACTCGCTCATACGCAAGCACGCACACACCCACCCTAGTCTGTTGGCTGCTGGTTCAGTGAAGCGATAGAAGACATCGCAGTTAGTTTTTCTCTCAGACAGCTTTCAGTATTCACTTCACGATGACCAGCTAATACCATATACCGCTTTGAAAATATAGGGAATAGAAAGCAGGGAAATACAAAGTAACCCATCCATCCCTACTGTGTTCAATGGCTGCGGTGGGCCCCACCTCCTCTATTCTACCACCCTTCCCCTCCTCCCTCCCCTCTCAGCATGCATCAAAGCAGTAGCGTTCGGCCGGGTCTCCTTGCGTGCGAACCAGGCCGACCCCTGCCATGTCCACAAGACAAACCCCGGTGGCCCTGGGAGCCCCCCCATGTTCACAGGACCCGACCCCTGTGCAGGCATCAGATAAGCACAGCCTTGGGTCTGCAATCAGATCAAAGGCTTAGATGGAGAGGTCAGAGCTCAGATACCAGCTCACTCTCACACACACGCAGAGTCTGTTATATTCCCCTGGCCAGTGTTCGCTAGGCCAATGATGAATGTATGATCCTGACTAGAGCTGTGGAAATAGACCGCTGAGATGTCAAGTGCTACTTATATTCCGGCAGACTTCCAGGACATGTCTCTTTAAAAGAGCAGCTATGAAATATGGAGTGTGTCTGTTCTGCCTGAGTGGAGGACTGATGCTTCCAACATAACCACTGAATTACATATGGGGCTTTTTAGGAGGGGAGGTGAGACGATGGAGGGGAGAAGGATGTAAGAAAGAGGAGGGAATAAAAAGACGGAGGGTGGGTGGGAAAAGAGAACAGACGGTGGGGACGGAGAGGTGGGGAGATGGGAGAAGGACAGGGGTGCATGTGTGCCTGCACTGCACGTGTGTGTTCTGCTGCAGTACCTGAGTCGATGCGAGCCTGTCTGCGAGCAGCACACTCCTCGATGCGCAGTTTAGGAATGCCTTCAGCCACAGCTCTGGCCATGCCTCCCACCTCTTCGATCTCATTGATAAACTACAGGAGAGGGGATCAAATAAATTTATAAACATCTAATGCATTTAAACATGAACACAATCAATACAAACAACCATTAAATATACTGTAAAGTGTGGGTGACCCCCTGATCCTTAACCGGTCCCTGAGCTCTAACCCCTCACCTTTAGGGCAGTGTTGTAGACATCGTCGGTCAGCGCCTCCATCATGTGTGACCCGCCCCAGGGGTCGGCGACCTTGGGTATCCCAGACTCCTCTTGGATGATTATCTGTGTGTTGCGTGCGATACGGGCACTCTTCACCGTTGGTAGACCCAACGCCTCGTCAAAAGAGTTGGTGTGTAGAGACTGGGTCCCCCCGAACACCGCAGCCATCGCCTCGATCACAGTACGCACCACGTTGTTATACGGGTCCTGGAGAAAACAGAATACACGATACAGAACATATGAAGGTCATAGGTTCACCCCATTTACATGACTTGGCCTCGATCAAATAAAGTGAATTATGGGTTTCGTCCGCCCACCTGTTCAGTGAGGGACCAGCCTGAGGTCTGACAGTGGGTCCTGAGAAGCAGAGACTTGGCCAGCTTGGGTTGGAACTTCTCCTTAATGAGCATGGCCCACAGCCTCCTGCCTGCCCTCAGCTTGGCAATCTCCATGTAGAAGTTCATACCGATACCCCAGAAGAATGACAGCCTAGAGGAGAGAGGGAGGGGTATAGAGTGATATATACAAGTACCCGAGTATCAAACGTTGGAACAAGATTTTATTTGGTTTTACTTAACACTATGTATTCCAAGTATGCATGTCCTTTGTTGGAAAGCACATTCCCCATGAGTTTTCAAAGTATACCATTCTATAGAAATGAGATATAGGTAACTAGCAAAATATTGGAAACACCAACATAGTCTCCTATTTGGACACTGGGCCAGCAGAACAGCTTCAATGCGCCTTGGCATAGATTCTACAAGTGTCGAACTCTATTGGAGGGATGCGACACCTTTATTCCACGAGAAATGTCATAATTTGGTGTTTTGTTGATTTATTTATTTTTATTTATCCGTTATTTTACCAGTTAAGTTGACTGAGAACACGTTCTCATTTGCAGCAATGACCTGGGGAATAGTTACAGGGGAGAGGAGGGGGATGAATGAGCCAATTGTAAACTGGGAATTATTAGGTGACCGTGACTGGTTTGAGGGCCAGATTTTGAATTTAGCCAGGACACCGGGGTTAACACCTCTACTCTTACGATAAGTGCCATGGGATCTTTAATGACCTCAGAGAGTCAGGACACCAGTTTAACGTCCCATCCGAAAGACAGCACCCTACACAGGGCAGTGCCCTGGGGCATTGGGATATTTTTTTTTTAGTCCAGAGGAAAGAGTGCCTCCTACTGGCCCTCCAACACCACTTCCAGCAGCATCTGGTCTCCCATCCAGGAACTGACCAGGACCGACCCTGCTTAGCTTCAGAAGCAAGCCAGCAGTGGTATGCAGGGTGGTATGCTGCTGGAAAACACTGTCTCAGGCACTGCTTCAGAATCTCCCACGAGGGTTCACTCTGGTTGAGATCTGGCTACTGAGACACACACAGCCTTTAAACCATATGCTCCTCTGAGACCCCTCTAGCCATGGTAGCCAAAATAATGGGCAACCAAGCATTTTTATACATGACCCTAAGCATGATGGGATGTTAACCGCTTAATTAATACAGGAGCCACACCTGTGTGGAAGCACCTGCTTCCAATATACTTTGTATCCCTAATGTACTCATGCGTTTCCTTTATTGTGTCAGTTACCTGTGTTATTATCCACACGTTCATATTGATGCTCCAGAGAAATGACTGGGAAGACAGGTTGCCCACATAGGGTGTTTACAGACAACACACAAAGATGTAATAAATCAATAAGTACGGTTAAAACTCCCAAAAGGAATGAATAGACAGCTAAAGTGTAGAGCAGAGTGTTGTAACAGCAGAGCTCTCAGCTGAGGACAATTATAGCTTACAGCAATTCATTGAATGCAAGCACTATTGGTCTATTGATTTTGACAGTCCTAACAGGACCATAATGCTATGCACATGCCATATATCACTACCGCTCAGGGGGAACCCGTCAATCAATAACACTGCAGTGTGTGTCTGTGTGTACATGCATGGACTAACTACAGTCACCTACCTCTGTGATTACCTACGTGACTGACAATAAGGTGACTTGAGACATTTTTAACAAAAAGGATCTGCATTATTGTAGATGTCAAAGTGAGCGACTAAATGAACAATGGACTAAACGCAGGCTGGCTAAAACTCATGGCTAAATGAAAGGACAGTCAACTTGCAGCAACTTTAAAGTACTTCCTTCGAACAACCACACGTCAATCAGCAGTCTGTCATTCACCCTAGGGAGTCATTTAGAGTGTGTGTCCTCTGACCTCGCTGCAAATCACATGGCTCTGCATCAAAAAACCACAACATGAAACAGCGAGCCAGAGAGGACAGTCTGTGAATAGCTGTCTAGTGGAGAGGAGACCTCTGTCTGTCTGACAGGACATTCACTGCTCTGAGACACTGGGAATGACACAGGGAAATCACAAAGAGAACCTCTCCAGAAACAACCCATAGCCACTAACTCTGAGGCACTGCATCACACAGGAATGAGGTCCCTGGGACAACACACACTGTCTGATCTCACTCTGTGTGTGCGCACACCTGGGGGCGAACTCATCTATAGTGAGGCCAGCTTTCAGCCCAGTGCGGCAGTACTCCAGGCCGTTGGCGATGGTGTAGGCCACCTCCAAGATGGCGTCCGCCCCGGCCTCCTGGAGATGGTAACCACTGATGGAGATGGAGTTGAACTTGGGCATGTGCTACCGGAGGAAACAACCAGTCATTCAACCAAACAATCAATCGTAACAATAATCAATCAATCATGATGGGGAAACAGTGCGAGTTCAGTCACGGACCTCCTGTGTTTGAGGTACGTGCCTGTATCTTAACTTAGATGTTACTTCCGTGGAAAAAAGAAGAAAAGAGGACTTTAACTGTATTTGCAAGGCGGCGAGGTACAGAGGATGCTTTACCCTGTTGTAGCTTTAAGGTTCTTACCTTGGACGTGTAGGCGAAGATATCAGCGATGGCGTGCATGGAAGGTTCCGGGGGGAAGATATAGGTGTTGCGCACCATGAACTCCTTCAGGATGTCATTCTGGATAGTTCCCGTCAGCTTCTCCTTGGGTACCCCCTGCTCCTCCCCCGTCACGATGAACATGGCCAGCACCGGGATCACCGCTCCATTCATCGTCATAGAAACCGACATCTTCTCCAGCGGGATGCCGTCGAACAGCATCTTGGTGTCCTCCACGGTATCTATGGCGACCCCCGCCATTCCGACATCGCCATGGACACGGGGGTTGTCGGAGTCATACCCGCGGTGAGTCGGGAGGTCGAAGGCCACCGAGAGACCCTGTTGACCCGCTGTAGAAAGAGAGAGCGAGAGGGGAAGTGAGAGAGAGAGAGAGAAGTTACACTTATTACAATGGGAAAGGTAACCAAAAATAAGCACATAAAAACATGTACTTAAATGTTGTTTTATTAACCTATAAAGTAGAGAAAGAACTCTTGCCTGATTAAACCTGACAGAGTCCATTTCTAGACAGACAACAATCACAAGATTCACAAGTGCCACTCAGCCTTCAACAACCTGGGTTCACTTCAATATTCTATCATAAAACCCCAGTTGGTCACACCAGCAGTGAGTATTGTGCAGTACCTTTAATGTTGTCCCGGTAGAACTTGTTGCTCTCCTCCACGGTGCTGAAGCCAGCATACTGCCTGATGGTCCAGGGCCTGAACGTGTACATGGTGGGGTAGGGCCCCCTAGTGTAAGGGAAGACCCCCGGCAGTTCATCTGGCTTCGTTGCAGAGTCTGCTTTAGTGTAGACGGGTTTGATGTTGAGGCCCTCCGGCGTGCGCCAGATCAGGTCTTCTGGGTTCTTCCCTTTCAGTTGTTTTTTGGCCAGGCTGGCCCACTCCGGGTGCAGGTCCACTTCATCCTGACAAGGCGTTGCGGTACGAAACTGTCGGGAGTGCGTCTGTGAGCGTGTGTTGATGAATCCGTGTGAGGAGCAGGGAGCTCCTAGAAGTCTGCGTGCAGCCAGAGCGACACATGTCCTCTGTGCGGTCAGCATGACAGGCCTGGATCAGAAACACATGAGACACAGGAGGAGAGGAATGAAAAACAGTGGGACAAGAATGAGACATGAGGAAATCCCTCTGGTTTCATTTGTTGAGTATTGGTGATTTCCTGGTAAAAGGACCCATGAGCACCAACATTGGGTGTCAAATGAAAGCTAACTCTATATTTTTCTGAAAGTAAGTCATATTTACATTTTTTTTCAACCCATTTTCCATTAACAAAATGCTTTGATTTCTTGTCAAACAGATAGAAATTGGATCTTAAAAAACATCTACCAGAAAAAGTCTTAAAAGATATTAGAAATAGATCAAAACACAATAATGTAGAAATATTTAGTTTAGGAAGAAAATAAAAAAATCTGCCTTCTGTAAGTTCTGTTACCAAAAAAAACATCTTTAAAATGTTTTCTAATCTCTCCCTCTCTCTCTCATGAGTTCACATAAGTAACAAGTAAAAGGTAGACCTATCAACTAGTTATGGTACATTTTAATGGTATACATTTGTTTATGAATTATTAAGTGATTAAAATGTGAAATTCTGTTACCAAATCTGTAAAATTATTTCAGAAACATTTCAGCATACGCCCCAATAGAGAGAGGATGGATGGAGGGTGGTGTGTGTGTTATTTATAGAGGGAATGAGATGAGAGAAAAGAGATATTGAACACATGCAGAATGAATATGATATGATTCTTCACAGTGACAATGACATATGACTGGGTCCCCTGTGAACAAGTAAATGAGGGAGATTACGGAGCCGGACACACACACAGTGCCTTGTGATGCGTTGTATGTGAACAATCCTAAGAGGATAGTGTAGTCATAGTGAGGGTTCTTGGATGGGTAACTATGGAGCCAGACTGGCTGGCCAGTCATGGGCTCTAATGTAGACTGGGGCATCTACAGTGCATTGGAAAAGTATTCAAACCCCTTGACTTTTTCCACATTTTGTTACGTTACAGCCTTATTCTAAAATTGATTCAATTGTTTTTTTCCCCCTCGTCAATCTACACACAATAATGACAAAGCCAAAAAATATTGTTTTTTTTTTGCTAAGGCGGCCAACTCTAAGAAGAGTCTTGGTGGTTCCAAACTTCTTCCATTTAAGAATGTTTTTGGGGACCTTCAAAGCTGCAGAAATGTTTTGGTACCCTTCCCCAGATCTGTGCCTCGACACAATCATATCTCAGAGATCTACAGATAGTAGATCGACCTCATGGTTTGATTTTTGCTCTGACATGCAGTGTCAACTTGTGGTACCTTATATAGACAGGTGTGTGCCTTTCCAAATCATATCCAATCAATTGAATTTACCACAGCTGGTCTCCAACCAAGTTGTAGAAACATCTCAAGGATGATCCATGGAAACAGGATGCGCCCGAGTTTGATTTCAAGTCTCATAGCAAAGAGTCTGAATACTTATGTGCATTTTTCTCCAGTAGTGCTCACTTCACAAGCTCAGGGCACAACAGGCCCAGCATACATTTGTAGTCTACTTGTGCGCTCTATAGCCCCTTGCTTCAGCTACTGTCATCTAGTATGCTAAATATTTTCATAAAGAAACTGATAAAACACACAGGTAAAAAGTCAAGGTAACTCACAAAGATGAGGAGGACCAACAGCAAGAGAGGGAGTGTGGTGATGTACGGTAGTGTCCACAACTAAAGAATCATTGTGGAATCTGAAAAGACAGGTATCCAAAAGCATGATGCTGTGGGCCTACTTACGATGCACACATGCTAACAGAAAGGAACGAGGTGGGTAAATCCTGTGAAATGTGTCATTGTAGCAAAATATTTATAATCCAAAAAAATCGATCTCTCGTTCGATCATTTTCATTCTATTATCTCTATACAATAGGCCATAATTGATTTAGGCCCAATAGGCTTTGATAGGGTTATTTTAACTCAAATATTTTAGGCCTACCTACAGAAAAACAATCAAAACTACACATCCCTGCCCAGCCTGGCACGCTCCGCTCCTAAAATCTGGTGTGAGCCAACATGACATGTCCATTGGACTATGATAATGGTAATTGCAGAGCAACAGTGAAGTTCATAGGAGTTTATATATTTTTGAGAAATGAAGGTATAGATACATTTTCAATTATTTTCCATCTTAAGAATTAGGCATAAATAACAGATGGAAAAGGGGTCTTACAAAACATCTACCAGAAACAGGTCTTAAAAGGTATTAGAAATACATCAAAATATTGTCTATGTAAAGACCCCTGCCAACTAACATCAACACTAATATTTCATTTGAGAATTTTTTTGCCTTCTGTAAATTTAAAAAAAATCATTCAAAATCAACCACATATCCAAGATATTTTCTACTTTCTCTCCCTCATGAGGGGGGAGGATAATGAAAGTTCACACAAGTAACAAGTAAACGTAGACCTACCAATTAGTTTGTGTTTTTACTGATATAAATGTTTGTTTATGAGTTACCAAATTGATAACAGAATAACCCAAAAATGTGTAACTGTATTACTGCAATTGAATTGGCTACAAAGGAAATCATAGTTAGCGTTCTCTCACCTGCTACTGTGCTCCCTCTCCCTCCAAATCTCAACCAATCCTAGATGTTTGTTTCAAACGTTTGTATAGCACAGTACAGCAGAGTACAGTACAGTAAAGAAAAGTAGAGTACGGTACAGTACTTTACAGTAGAATACAGTAAAGTAGACTATAGTATAGTCCTGTACAGTAGAATAGAGTGGAGTACAGTTCAATACAGTACACAGTAGAGAAACTAGAGTGGTGTACACTATAATGTACTGAACTATACTCTACTGAGATGTACTTTAATGTTCAAACTTGTGAAACATAGACGTATGTGATAGGATCAGATTTGGTTTAGTCCAGACCGACAAACTTGGGTCTTGTTTGGTGGCGGAGCTCATTACAATAATGGCGAGTGTGTAGAATCATTTTGCATATTTCTACATGTGACATGCATTTCTGTGTCGTACAGTTCAGTGTCACATAGCTGACACCCATTCTTTCTGCAAGCATGTTTGAATCTTAATTCGGAGCAGATATTTAAGTGTTTTTGGGAAAAGTGGTCACATAAAAAAACAGAGGGAGACTATACAGAAATTCTGTTACCAAACACGGCATCTGCACAGTTCTTCCAGAAAATGTGTTTTTGTTCAAAAATAAATTGTCAGTGTAAATAGATTTTTTTTTAAAGTAGTCCTTGTGTATGGTTTGTTAAACTTTGAAATCAATGGTTTTGGTTTGGTGTACATTTTAAGTGAAAAACCACATTGCTACGTTAACTCACTGCGTATCGTACACAGTGTTCTGTACACTAGACCTTATTTAGCCAACGCCCAACAAAAATATACTTTCCAGGTCACCTATGATATGCAGTATATATATATCTCACACATACACAACAGAAAGATACGTTTCTTCCCTTTCTAACAAAATCAAGCCAAAGACGTTACACAATCCATCTCTGCCACCTGCAGGAGTAATGGGGCTGATTGTAAAAAGTGTTTGGGGGGGGAGGGGCGTGGAGCGAGCTTCGGCTTAGAGCAGGTGGGGAGAACTGTCCAGTGGCAAAACTGCATTTTCTACCTGATTTATCAATTACATTAAAACACCAGAGTTTATGGAATGTTTGACAACAGACCTTTTTTTGATTTAGTGTCTGAAATTAACAAAACAGTGTCACATTTGTATATAATGGTGCAATCAGAGTTCGCTACAACTCAGTGGTTCTCAAAGTGGGGTCCGCAACCAAGATCCAAAAAGAAAAATATTATTATTATTTATATTACTGACAACAACAGATTAAACACATTTTGGCCAAGGGCTCTGTGGAATAAGTTGTGTGTAATACCATACAATTTGATATTATTAATCTACAATTTGGGCCTAGGAGTCTCACAGGGATATTTGTATCCACAATACTCCACCAATTACAGATTTTTCAACTCAATACTTCTTATATTCCCCAAAAATGTTTTGATGTCATCAGTGTGCATCGTGGGATTTTGTGTGTAGATGTTGTCTAATAATTGGTTGGCGATGTCATTGGAAACATATTTTTGAATAAAAAACATAGAAACGTGGCACATATGTTGATGTTGGGGTGGTGCTGGAGAATTTTCCTTTATGCCTTAAAACTCCTCATGGAAAAATGTTTAGAATTGCAGGATAGTAGCTTTAAAGCTGCAACAACAAAACTTCTCTCTGACCACGTAACAAAATATGTCGAATTACAGGAAAATAGGGTTGTCACCAGTATTGCGATACAACAATACCTTTTCATTTTCATGGCAAAAAGGAAAACACAAAGCAGACTAAACTCTTATGTCCTATAAAAAAACCTGCTGTGTGTAAAATATTATGTGCTATAGCTGGTATCGTGACAACACTACAGGAAATTAACTTGACAACTTTTCTCTCCTTTTCCTTTAAAATGTTCCTTACCAGGAAGACCTATACCAGAGACTTGGTTCGTCCAGCCATGCACTGCCAAAGTCAGAGTAAAAGTCTTTGTATGCCATTTTTAGCTCACTTGAGTTGTGTTCTGATTTTGGGGGTCCCGGATTAATTTGTTGTCACAAAAGGGGTCCCCGGCCCCAAAAAGTTTGAGAACCCCTTACACAAGGAACAGAGGCTGTCACTGCTTTTGAGAATCATTACTGCTCAAAGTGATTGATTGTCTTTGTGGTCCATAAATTCACAATTTGATAACATGCACACCATTTATTGATAATGTCTTGTCAAATAATAAATACATAGGTAAACGCTGTATGATACACCGTTAATGCTGTGCGATACGTCGCAACCCGGGACAAAATAAAGTTCGCGTCAGAAGGGGGTTCCTTTTTCAGCTTTTCTCAAATATTATTTGGCCTTGACCATGTCAATCTAAGCTTGCCAAGAACAGTATACAATTCCCCGGATGTTGGAGTAGACAATTACCCGGATGTTGATGCTAACATATTGGCCACATTCCTCTTCCCGGGCCAATGATTTCTATACATCATTGGCGTTGCTGACGCCTGTCAGATCTTACAACGCCTGCATATGTATTTTACGTATCAGCTAACCACGTCATATGTTATAGCAATCTTTCAGTCGATTACATAGTTGATGACAATGCACTGCATTTGTTAATGCAGGCCAACATCTGACCAGGGGAATCCCACACATTCCGCGTGCAAGACAACTCGGAAAGTGACATTTCACACTTGGAAAAACGTTGTTAGAATCTACCAATAGGAAATTCTAAACTAACCGAATTGTCTTGAAAACACCAATAACAATCTGCCAGCCGGTAACCATTAGCTGTAGGGCCATTAATTTAATTGCAACCCCGTTTGAACGCCAGGTTAAGCTAACGCCATTTTCACGATGTACGATAAACAGTGGTACCATACGATAAACGTTTATTGAGTGGCCAACTGCTCCGGTCACGTCAATATCGCATAAACAAAACACGCAAGTCATTGCAGTGGCTAGTAGGACGAGAGTAAAAGGTTCGCTGCATGTTGGTTACGCACCCGTTAGCAAGCTAGCTAGTAATGCCCTGGCATATAAACAAATCATCACATCTTTGATGTAGTTTATTTTAAACCCAAATGTAAAATGGGATGCAAGACCCTCTGTCGCTAACATTATTACAGAAGGGTAGTTTTCTCACAGTTCAGAAATGGCAATTTTTTTAAGTATACATTCTGACCTTGTTTTCTTACCTTCTCAGTGGCGTTGCTGTAAAGGCGTATGTTTGTCCAGCCAATAATATTTCATAACATTAGTAATCGGCCAATCACAAGCTAGCACCGCTGGTTAAACTCCGCCCTATTACACAAAACATAAAATAGAAGCAAAGATATTTGTTTAGTGATGAGATGTATTACTTCCGCTCTATATAAGTTTTCGTCGAAAGTGTAAAGTATGTACTATCGCTATGTCGCCAGAAGATGATACTGTTCCGTCGTAATTTTTGAACGTTTGAAATGCTTATTTTTACCAGTGTGATTGCTTATTTAAGAAGGAGTTTGAATATCGTCTGAATGTTATCTAATCAGCTCTCGATCTTCAACACACACAACTCAAGTTAATAGATTTTCAATAAATACATTTTTCACAATTTTTATTAGAGTTGATTCATTAAACAGTCATACTATTCATAGGTTTTAAGAGTAGTCCTGTACAGTAGATTTGGGTTTCTGATGTCCTTCATTTGTTCATATGTGGCATTTTTGCAGTAAATGTTTACCAGGGATACAAAATGTACTAAACACATAAACATCAGTTATCCTTATGCAGGGCAGGGGTTTTTCATCACCATGTGACCTGACCAGGAACAATTGCAGGCCCTAGTTGTAGCCCTAGTTTGAGTGTTACATGATGTTACTTAGGGAGGTCTCATGGTTAAGGAAAACTCCTGACCATTAAAGCTTTCAGCAGGACAGACCTTTATCAAAAAGTGGCAATGCAGACAAGTGTTTGGTAATGCCCAGGCAAGATACGACAGGGTTCTCCAACTCTGGTTCTGGAGAGCTACTGGAGTGTGTAGACTTTTGATCCAGACCAGCACTAACACACCTTCAATCTGCATTCGTACTAGGCTGGAACAAAAGCCATACCCAGTAGCTCTCCCAACCGGAGTAGAGGAACCCTGAGATACAGAGTGTTGTACTGTTACACCTTATTTGAACTTTGAAAAACAGTAAGGCAGTGACTTTCCATTGTAAAATATTATGGCATTCATCGGATGTTTCTTTGTCATACACAGAGATTCAAGAAAATGTACAACCTAAAATGAAAGGGAAACATTTAGAAAAAGAAAAACAATGCTCATGGACATTAAAAACATTAAAACAAAGAGGAAGCCCAACTATGGTATCATCAGTGTGTAAAAGGTCTAAAATCAGTTTAGCGGCAGACAGCAGCCATCTACAATGACACAAAGTTGGCAACAAAGCAGTAGATCCTTTAACTGGTGAGAAGTTGAAGATGCTAAAACTCAAAAGGAGCATTGGTCGATGGTATGGAGCAGTGTTACCCCCTCAAAGGGAAGGTAGTGAGTGACCTTTTAGGCCTCAGTTGACCTTTCACCCCTGACCCCAGAGAGGGGTCACTCACTCCAGCTTAAGGAGCTCAACATCGAAGATGAGGGTGGCGTTGGGGGGAATGACACCGGGGTGACCTGTGGCTCCATAGGCCATATCCGGTGTGCAGGTGATCTTCGCCCGCTGGCCCACGCTCATCTGGGGGAGACAGAGGGAGGAAAAAAACAGGTAGAGGAATTGTCAACACTCGCTTATCATGTGTTGCAATATTAACATAAAATATCACGAGTACAGATATGGAGCGGCACTATCTGCTGTAAGACAATGCCATCTCACCTGTGCGATTCCTTCCTCCCAGCCCTTGATGACTTCCTGTCGCCCGATCTTGAACTTGAAGGGCTTGTTTCTGTCTCGAGAAGAGTCAAACTTCTTGCCATTCTGCAGCATACCTGGCAGAGGAATCACACAAACACTTGACTCAATGATCTTCCTAGGTTACGGTAGGTGTTTGAAAGTTCTTGTTTATTCATGCATCCTGCTTTATACGAGTACAACTGTGTACACGCGAGTGTGCTTGTGGAATCATTTGAACACAAAACAAGGCCTACACAAGTATGTTTCCCACACAGATCAATTCCATTCCAGTCATTCAAACATTTCCCCTCAAAACAAACTAAAACAAAACAAACAGAGCGCTGTTTTGCATGAGGTCAGGAAATCCTTCACCTCTGCTGCAAGAAATACGGTCTTGAATGCCTCGGAATCATAGCTTTCCAAATTCCAACATCAAAGGCTTCGGGAAAGGCGGATTCTGATAACGGCGCTGGCACAAAAACAGGAGTAATTCCACTGGGCTTCCTTATCCAGGTCCTGGGCTCCTTTTAATGATCCAAATGAACAAAGGGAATGTGAAATATGAGGCAGTGGCCTAATTCTTCCTGTGGATTATCTCTGACGGTTAACTAGGCCACGTCTAGCCTGCATCTAGACCACAGGGGAAACAGACAGATAGACAGACAGGGAGAAACAGTAGTGGCACAACAATTAATGTGCACTTGAAAATCTGTCCATTCAGGCATGCTAAGAAAGTTAGGTCCAGAAAAACTGAGACAGAGACACTGTGTGCGTGAAGAACAACAATTTTACCTTTCACAGGCCGAGGTAGAATACTGACACGAGTATTACTGAGACAAAATCCTAAATGACAATAATCCAGGGCAATGTGGCTGAAGCCATGTGAGAATGTGCCTGTTTGCACTTGCAGAAATCATTAGAAACCCTGTCATGATAAATGTAGGATTTTTCCTAGCCCTACAGTAAATTGAAGAAATGTTGATGTCAACATTAAGCAGACATACGGGACTATAATAAAGGTAGACTAGACTGTTCCAGAAGCAGCCATGGTTGGACCGATCCAATCTAACCTGTCCCACGGAATTAAATGTCACAGCAAACATGAACCCTGTTGAAGAAAAAAAACTGCAACAAAACCCATGACAAGAACTTGTCACGTCTTGTAAAATTATCGCTAATGTGCATCTACCATCGTTTCCAAGTTTTAGTCAAATAACATGGTTCATTTCTGCCACCATCACATTAGACAGACATAACAGCAGCGTAAATAGTTGGCAATAAAACTACCAGTCAGTCAGGAGACGGGTTCACCCAAAGAGATGGGAGTCTTGTACAGTAGTGGCTGCTTCTCCTCTTTCACTCCCCCTAAACCTAGTAGGACCGCAAGCTTCCAAGAATCCCTGCCTGTGGGGTCACTGGGCAGAGGTCCAAGCCGATGGGTCCACAGACCACACCGTGATTACCATCTGTTAATACAGTCTCTCCCCTGGCCAGACTGGTTACAGGCACAGTGAAAGTGCTCCTGAAGATGGAAACATTAGGTCACATATATATTTTTATTTTATTTATTTTAAACACAGTTAAACAGGGCTAGGATGTTTATTTCATATGCAGGCTGGGAATTGCTAGGGGCCTCACTATATGATTTATCACGATACGATATGTATTGCAATTCGATACTGTGACTTTATTGCCATTCGATGTTCCAGACATATTGCTCACCTTATGTCCGCTGCAGAGGGACAAGAGATTGAAAATTAGTTTTGATCAGTCGTGGAAATAAAACTTTTGGAAACAAATTTGGCTCCTTGTTGAAAAGAAGACGGAGAACACGCTATGAAGGAAAAATACTGGCGTTTTGGTGGAGGTAAAGGAAACTAGAACAAAAATATTATCCTGTAATGTAACCATCTATTTTTTACCCCATCATTAATGCAATACAGGTCTTATTTTCCCCCAAGCAGCAATGATATGGCCAGTTACAAAGTAAAGAGGTTCTTAGAATTCAATTAATTAAGACTCCTTTGCTGAATAGGTGAAAAGTTGGCTGCGTTTCAAAAACACAACTTAACCCATGTCTACCGGTATATTCAACATACCAAACATTAAGAGCACCTTCCTAATATTGAGTTGCACCGCATTCTTGATACACACAGGAAACTGTTGAGCGTGAAAAACCCAGCAGCGTTGCAGTTCTTGACACAAACTGGTGCTGCTTAATGCTTAATGCTTAATAATGTTAGCGCGATAAGTGACTAGTAGACAGTGTAGAAAGCATGACAAACTGGGCCTGCTAAATCCCGGGTTCTCTGTTTGGGTTGGGGGTTAAAATACCCAGGGAAGACCCATGTGTGCCCAAAACGGCACACTATTCCCCATATAGTGCTCTATACTTTAGGCAGAGGCACACAGGGTTGCCACATAGGGTTCTGACTAAATGTAGTACACTATATAGAGAATAGGGCACCATTTCAATGTTGGCCCCCAGACCCTCTTGAGTAGTATGGGGACTCAGAGGGGCTCAGTCTCAGCCTATCCAGCCCAGCTAGGCTATTTATACTCTGTTTTCTGTATCTGTGTCTCAGACCACACGTCACACAGACAAGCCTCTCGTCCCCTGGGGCCCAGAGATGTAAGGAGATAGCACACGTACGCTATCTGTCTGCAACATGCTTTTATAGACATGTTGGCATATCATGGGGCTGTGAACAAGTAAACTCAGCAAAAAAAGAAACTGTAAACTGCATTTATTTTCAGCAAACTTAACATGTGTAAATATTTGTATGAACATAACAAGATTCAACAACTGAGACATAAACTGAACAAGTTCCACAGACATGTGACTAACAAATCAAAAGTAACAGTCAGTATCTGGTGTGGCCACCAGCTGCATTAAGTACTGCAGTGCATCTCCTATTCATGGACTGCACCAGATCTTGCTGTGAGATGTTACCCCACTCTTCCACCAAGGCAACTGCAAGTTCCCGGACATTTCTGGGGGGAATGGCCCTAGCCCTCACCCTCCAATCCAACAGGTCCCAGACGTGCTCAATGGGATTGAGATCCGGGCTCTTTGCTGGCCACGGCAGAACACTGGCATTCCTGTCTTGCAGGAAATCACGCACAGAACGAGCAGTATGGTTGGTGGTCTTGTCATGCTGGATGGAGGGTCATGTTAAGATGAGCCTGCAGAAAGGGTACCACGTGAGGGAGGAGGATGTCTTCCCTGTAACGCACAGCGTTGAGATTGCCTGCAATGACAACAAGCTCAGTCCGATGATGTTATGACACACCGCCCCAGACCATGATGGACCCTCCACCTCCAAATCGATGGTCCTACTTAGTGGGCTCTCTGTGCGTTAGAGCTCATTCCTTCGACGATAAACGCGAATCCGACCATCACCCCTGGTGAGACAAAACCGCGACTCGTCAGTGAAGAGCACTTTTTGCCAGTCCTGCCTGGTCCAGCAACGGTGGGTTTGTGCCAATAGGTGACTTTGTTGCCGGTGATGTCTGGTGAGGACCTGCCTTACAACAGGCCTACAAGTCCTCAGTCCAGCCTATCTCAGCCTATTGCGGACAGTCTGAGCACTGATGGAGGGATTGTACGTTCCTGGTGTAAGTCGGGCAGTTGTTGTTGCCATCCTGTACCTGTTCCGCAGGTGTGATGTTCGAATGTACCGATCCTGTGCAGGTGTTGTTACACGTGGTCTGCCACTGCGAGGACGATCAGCTGTCCGTCCTGTCTCCCTGTCTTAGGCGTCTCATAGTATGGACATCGCAATTTATTGCCCTGGCCACATCTGCAGTCCTTATGCCTCCTTGCAGCATGTTTACGCAGATGAGCAGGGACCCTGGGCATCTTCTTCTGGTGTTTTTCAGTCAGTAGAAAGGCCTCTGTGACCTTAATTGCCTACCATCTGTAAGCTGTTAGGGTCTTAACAACCATTCCACAGATGCATGTTCATTAATTGTTTATGGTTCATTGAACAAGCATGGGAAACAGTGTTTAAACCCTTTACAATGAAGATCTGTAAAGTTATTTGGATTTTTACCAATTATCTTTGAAAGACAGTTTGGGGGGGGGGGTGATCGCCGTCCACTGGCCCACTCTCATCTTTATATGTCGACGGAAAAATATATGCTTGTACTTCGTTGTTCATACATCAGTATCCTTGTCACTTAGTGGTGTTACACGTAATGAGACAGCTCCGATATAGACCTGCGGCTTTAATGTCATGGTGGAGGCAGCATGTTGCTATACTGTAGTATTAATTAGCACAGTCTCTGCTGCTATTTACTCCCACAGCACCTTGTCTCAATAGGCCTAATCATTCAAATACATGAGAAAGAAGCACTGCTGGGAGTCAGAGTGTAGCATTCAGCCGTGCTCTTCCTAAGTTGCTATATCTACTTTGATTGAGGTGGCTAATAAACTACAGTACTGCAGTGCTGGGTTTAATAGGACCATGCCATCCCGTGCAGTAATGAAAATATAATTCTAATAATTATACACAAGACTTTAAAGTGTTCAGAGGAATAAGTGAAGGCTAGGACTACTAGTCTGTGAGTTATATTTAACCGTACTGCACTATGGTTCTCACTCTGATCAGTATTCTGTTCAATCTCCCTGTCTGGAAGGCAATCCCAACTCCTGCTGGGCTGTGTCAAATCAAAATCCAAAATCAATGAGGGCTGGGCCCTGATGGATAACATGGCCTCTTGCCCATTACTCACCTACTGCCTGCCGGCAGTTGATGTGCAAATGTACAGTATCAGTATGAATATATATAAATATATATAAAATGCAGGGAGATGAACAGAGTGCAAATGCAGTGTAGTACAGCTAATTTGTGTACAAAGTTCAGAGATGGCTTGTGCATCATAAAGTGCATAGCCCTTTAGACTCTATGGGCCAGATAGCCAGTTGGTGAGGACCGCAGCCCGGGGGGAGAAACTTTTCAGGTGGCGGGAGGTTTTGGTCATGAGTGACCTGAACCGACTGCCAGAAGAAGGCTAATTTGCATTTTTTTTCTATCCAAATATTATTTATAAAAGAGAAGAATTATATTGTTAAGATTATAGGAGTAGGCCTAAAACATTCTACCTCATCTGACATTCAACAGTCAGAGTCAGTTGGGGTGGCGGTGCGCTAGGGCTACACGATATGGGCAGAACATTTTAAATTGCAAATTTTTTTTATACCAATTTTTATTGCAATTTGACTTGCGATATAGATCAAAACACTTGGGAGAACTTTTGGGAATCTTAGAAATAGAATTATTTAGAAGCAAAGTGTAAAGCAGCATGGTTCTTGTTTTGAACTATCTGACTGCATTTGACCTAACAGAACAGCATGCAAACTTATAATACATCTAAAAGTGGGGAGGAGGAACTGTGCTGCGTGAGTGACAGGGGGTAAGGTTGTGTGTGTGGGAAGCAGCTGCCAGAGGATTATACACAGAGTGTACAAAACATTAGGAACACCTGCTCTTTCCATGACATAGACTGAGCAGGTGAATCCAGGTGAAAGATATGATCCCTTATTGATGTCACCTTCCATCAGTGTAGATGAAGGGGAGGAGACCATTTAAAGAAGGATTTTTAAGACTTGAGACAACTGAGACATGGATTGTGTATGTGTGCCAGCTAGAGGGTGAATGGGCAAGGCAAAAATATTTAAGTGCCAGGCGCATCAGTTTGAGTGTGTCAAAAACTGCAACGCTGCTGGGTTTTTCATGCTCAACAGTTTCCCATGTGTATCAAAAATGGTCCACCACCCAAAGGACATCCAGCCAACTTGACACAACTGTGTGAAGCATTGTAGTCAACATGGGCCAGCATCCATGTGGAACGCTTGACACGTTGTAGAGTCCATGACCCGACGAATAAATGCTGTTCTGAGGGCAAAAGGGGGTGCAACTCAATATTAAGAAGGTGATTCTAATGTTTTATACATTCAGTGTAGATGAATGCAATGCACCACCAACTTCCTGCGGCTATGAGGAGAGAACGAGAGCGACCGAGATAGATAGAGACGGAGATAGACTGAGAGAGATACTGCTGTGCTCAGGCCTGGTCTCCTGCAGTACTCTATATAAAGGCCTGCGGTGCCGCTGTGTTGTCTGCGGGGGAGTTGACCCTATTACTGGAGCACGAATGCAAAGTCTGCATTCTGTCTCTCCGTCTTTCTTTTTCAGTCTCTCTCTCTCTCTCTCTCTCAATTCAATTCAATTTGACATGGCAAGTTAAATGACTTACATTGTCAAAGTACACATATAACAACAATGGTGGGACCAACAGCAATAAGGCATCAATAATAGTAGTGGAAATGGTAGTACCATTAACAGAAATAATATTAATAATAATAATAGCAAAAGAAATAGTAATAGGCTAGTCAACATGACTGAAAAGCCACATGGCATGGTATGAACATTTTGACATTATATTGCATTTCAGGTTGTGGAAGGAGACCACATACAGTATTTGGCTGCCAAAACTGCACAGTTTGGCTTTTCACCCAGTAAATATAAATATATATATTTCTTAATCTTTCATAGTTTCAAATTCTTTGTACTGAATGATAATTTGGGGAAAGAAAAATGTTCTTAGGTCTGAGTATTTGTCACAGTGTAAACAGCATTTCCAAAACTCAGTCCTGGGGTTCCCAAGGGGTGCACCTTTAGTTTTTTGCCCAAACACTACACAGCTAATTAAAATGATCAAAGCTTGATGAATAGTTGATTATTTGAATCCGCTATGTAGTGCTCAGGCAAAAAACAAAACATGCACCCCTTTGGGGTCCTGAGGACCAAGTCTGGGAATCCCTGGTGTAATAGGGATCGCAGCTCTGTCTCTACCTCTCCCTGGGGGCAGAGTGTACACAACCTGTCCTCTCTGGGCAGCCAGGCTTGCCTGTGATGACCGGTTTCTATAGCCAAAATGCTCACAGAGTCTGTACCTAGTTAGTTTTTTCCTCCGTTTTCTATCAGTCACAGCGGTCAGATAGATGCAGTGAGGATAATGTTGGTCTGTATAATTGATCATCTAGAATATCATCGGCACCACAGGCCTTTTTGGGTTGTAGAGTACAAATAGCATTGATTTCCATTTTTTTGTGGTGTCTTTCCAATAAGTGATTTAAAAAAAATCTTTGCTTTGTGATGATTTGGTTGGGCCAGACTTTCTGAGTTGTGTCCTGCGGCTCTATGGGGTTAGTTTGGGTTAGTGAACTGAGCCTCAGAACCAGATGGCTGAGGGGACTCTTCTCTTGTTTTCACCTCTTGACATTGTGGGGCTGTGTGATAAAATGTTTCAGGGTCGCTTGTTTTGACATGGTTGTACAATTTGATGGCTTTTTTTTTCTCTTCCAATTCGAATAAGGAGGGGGGTCCAATCTACATACATTATTTGTTTGGAGTTTTTCTTTGCACTTGCAATACATTTTTTTGCATTGGATGTTTGTCTCCATTTGGTAAATTCATTATATTTAACTGCCATATTGATGAATTGGTTCTACAACTGACTGGAACATTTTGAGACAGATTCTAATTTAAATGTTCCTTTAATTCTTCTTGCTTTGTCTCTATGCTCGTTCACAGCCATACGAAAGCTACCTGTGTTGCTGATATTTAGTTCTAGATACATGTAGTTGGTGTGTTGTAATACTACGGTGTCAAAAATAGAATTTATTTATTTGTGATTCTGAATTCCAGACTTCTTTTATATTCTGTTTTTTTGGGAGGGGGCAATTCTGACAGAACCTGTGCAGATAATCTAGGTGCTGCTGTTAATGACTTCCGGCGCCAACAGAGATGGCCGCCTCGCTTCGCGTTCCTAGGAAACTATGCAGTTTTTTGTTTTTTTACGTGTTATTTCTTACATTAGTACCCCAGGTCATCTTAGGTTTCATTACATACAGTCGAGAAGAACTACTGAATATAAGAGCAGCGTCAACTCACCATCAGTACGACCAAGAATATGACTTTCGCGAAGCGGATCCTGCGTTCTGCCTTTCACCCAGGACAACGGAATGGATCCCAGCCGGCGACCCAAAAAAACAACTTTGTAAAAGAGGGAAACGAAGCGGTCTTCTGGTCAGACTCCGGAGACGGGCACATCGTGCACCACTCCCCAGTTTACTTCTCGCCAATGTCCAGTCTCTTGACAACAAGGTTGATGAAATCCGAGCAAGGGTAGCATTCCAGAGGGACATCAGAGACTGTAACGTTCTTTGCTTCACGGAAACATGGCTCACTGGAGAGATGCTATCGGAGTCGGTGCAGCCAGCTGGTTTCTCCACGCATCGCGCCGACAGAAACAAACATCTTTCTGGTAAGAAGAGGGGCGTATGCCTTATGGCTAACGAGACGTGGTGTGGCCACAACAATATACAGGAACTCAAGTCCTTCTGTTCACCTGATTTAGAATTCCTCACAATCAAATGTCGACCGCATTATCTACCAAGGGAATTCTCTTCGATTATAATCACAGCCGTATTTATATTCACACCCAAGCAGACACATCGATGGCTCTGAACAAACTTTATTTGACTCTTTGCAAACTGGAATCCACACATCCTGAGGCTGCATTCATTGTAGCGGTGGATTTTAACAAGGCTAATCTGAAAAAAAGACTCCCTAAATTGTATCAGCATATCGATTGCGCAACCAGGGCTGGCAAAACCTTGGATCATTGCTATACTAACTTCCGCGACGCATATAAGGCCCTGCCCTGCCCTCCTTTCGGAAAAGCTGACCACGACTCCATTTTGTTGATCCCTGCCTACAGACAGAAACTAAAACATGAAGCTCCCATGCTGAGGTCTGTCCAACGCTGGTCCGACCAATCTGATTCCACACTCCAAGACTGCTTCCATCACGTGGACTGGGATATGTTTCGTATTGCGTCAGACAACAACATTGACGAATACGCTGATTCGGTGTGCGAGTTCATTAGAACGTGCGTTGAAGATGTCGTTCCCATAGCAACGATTAAAACATTCCCAAACCAGAAACCGTGGATTGATGGCAGCATTCGCGTGAAACTGAAAGCGCAAACCACTGCTTTTAATCAGGGCAAGGTGACCGGAAACATGACCGAATACAAACAGTGTAGCTATTCCCTCTGCAAGGCAATCAAACAAGCTAAGCGTCAGTATAGAGACAAAGTAGAATCTCAATTCAACGGCTCAGACACAAGAGGTATGTGGCAGGGTCTACAGTCAATCACGGATTACAAAAAGAAAACCAGCCCCGTTGCGGACCAGGATGTCTTGCTCCCAGGCAGACTAAATAACTTTTTTGCCCGCTTTGAGGACAATACAGTGCCACTGACACGGCCTGCAACCAAAACATGCGGCCTCTCCTTCACTGCAGCCGAGGTGAGTAAAACATTTAAACATGTTAACCCTCGCAAGGCTGCAGGCCCAGACGGCATCCCCAGCTCGGCATTTAACACCATAGTACCCTCCAAGCTCGTCATCAAGCTCGAGACCCTGGGTCTCGACCCCGCCCTGTGCAACTGGGTACTGGACTTCCTGACGGGCCACCCCCAGGTGGTGAGGGTAGGCAACAACATCTCCACCCCGCTGAACCTCAACACTGGGGCCCCACAAAGGTGCGTTCTGAGCCCTCTCCTGTACTCCCTGTTCACCCACGACTGCGTGGCCACGCACACCTCCAACTCAATCATCAAGTTTGCGGACGACACAACAGTGGTAGGCTTGATTACCAACAACGACGAGACGGCCTACAGGGAGGAGGTGAGGGCCCTCGGAGTGTGGTGTCAGGAAAATAACCTCACACTCAACTTCAACAAAACTAAGGAGATGATTGTGGACTTCAGGAAACAGCAGAGGGAACACCCCCCTATCCACATCGATGGAACAGTAGTGGAGAGGGTAGCAAGTTAAGTTCCTCAGCATACACATCACAGACAAACTGGGGTCCACCCACACAGACAGCATCGTGAAGAAGGCGCAGCAGCGCCTCTTCAACCTCAGGAGGCTGAAGAAATTCGGCTTGTCACCAAAAGCACTCACAAACTTCTACAGATGCACAATCGAGAGCATCCTGGCGGGCTGTATCACCGCCTGGTACGGCAACTGCTCCGCCCACAACCGTAAGGCTCTCCAGAGGGTAGTGAGGTCTGCACAACGCATCACCGGGGGCAAACTACCTGCCCTCCAGGACACCTACACCACCCGATGTCACAGGAAGGCCATAAAGATCATCAAGGACAACAACCACCCGAGCCACTACCTGTTCACCCCGCTATCATCCAGAAGGTGAGGTCAGTACAGCTGCATCAAAGCTGGGACCGAGAGAATGAAAAACAGCTTCTATCTCAAGGCCATCAGACTGTTAAACAGCCACCACTAACATTGAGTGGCTGCTGCCAACACACTGACTCAACTCCAGCCACTTTAATAATGGGAATTGATGGGAAATTATGTAAAATATATCACTAGCCACTTTAAACAATGCTACCTAATATAATGTTTACATACCCTACATTATTCATCTCATATGTATACGTATATACTGGACTCTATATCATCTACTGCAACTTTATGTAATACATGTATCACTAGCCACTTTAACTATGCCACTTTGTTTACATACTCATCTCATATGTATATACTATACTCGATACCATCTACTGTATCTTGCCTATGCCGCTCTGTACCATCACTCATTCATATATCTTTATGTACATATTCTTTAACCCCCTACACTTGTTTGTATAAGACAGTAGTTTTGGAATTGTTAGTTAGATTACTTGTTGTTTATTACTGCATTGTCGGAACTAGAAGCACAAGCATTTCGCTACACTCGCATTAACATCGGCTAACCATGTGTATGTGACAGATAAAATTTGATTTGAACTCCTCCTTAGTAGGAGACAGCAGCACCAGGTCATCTGCATGCAGCAGCCACTTGATTTCAGTGTTGTGTAGGGTGAGACCAGGTGCTGCAGATTCTTCTAATGTTTTTGCCAATTCATCAATGTAGATGTTAAAACGTGTTGGACTAATTGAGCAGCCCTGTTTCACTCCACATCCCTGATGAGAATAAGTATGTTTGCTTGTTGCCAATTTCAACCGCACATTTGTTTTTTAGTGTATATTGATTTAATAACGTCATATGTTTTCTCTTTTATTTAGTTTACAAAAATATACATTTGTGCCAAATTGAATCAAATGATTTTTTGAAGTCAGTAGATTATGCCTTTGCTTTGGTTGACTTGTTTGTCAATTAGAGTTGAGGGTATAAATGTGGTCTGTTATGCAGTAATTCTGTAAAAATCAAATCTGGCTTCTGCTCAGGACGTTGTGTTCGTCAAGGAAATGAGGTGGTCTGCTATTTATGATACTGCAGTGAATTATCCCCAAGTTTCTGTTAATGCAAATTCCTCTAATTAGGTGGGTCAATTTGTTTGTACATTTTTGTAGATGCAGTGAGGATAATGTTGGTCTGTATAATTGATCATCTAAAATATCATCAGCACCACAGGCCTTTTTGGGGTTGTAGAGTACATTTGTTTTTTCAATAATTCTTGTTCTGTAATTGGGATGTCCACAGGATTCTGATCGTCTTTGACCACTGATTCAAGGATTTATAATGTCTTGTATATCCTTTTGTTCTGGGCTTTTTTTTATATTGCTGTAGAGGTTTGCAAAGTCATTTCCCCACTTATCACCAATTTTGGAAAGCCAATTTAATCATGATGTGGTTTGTTTAATTAATTCAAATGATCCCAGAAGTGGTTTTGATTCTATGGATTCCTCAATTATATCCATCAGATTTATAAACGTGCTGTTCCTTTTGTGGAGAATGTTATGCAGTTCCCCAGAACAGTTGAGCCAGTCACGTTGGTTTGTAAATTGCACGAGAGAAAGCAGAAGCAGCTGAATCCAGCTGTGTCTTGACAGGGAGTTGCATTTTATATTGAAAGTGACGTTTTTTGTTGTTGCTTCAATAGAGTGATCAGGCACGTACAACTATACTTTTCCTTTACAGAAAATACACTAGTGCAACATATTCGGCAGGGAAAAAAAATCTTAATTTTCATCACGACAACAGAAATGCAACACTATGTGGCTTGGCAGCCACACAAGTAAATGAGTTTCCAATGAAAAAAGAGAAAAGGGGATTCCTCGTCAGATGTACAACACCGTATTCAACTGAAATGTGTCTTCCACATTTAATTTAACCCAACCACTCTGAATCAGGGAGGTGCGGGGGGCTGCCTTAATCAACATCCACGTCTTTGGAGTTACTGGCCCAAAAAAACAATGCATGGCCATCATTATCTCTAATGTTTAGGCCTGTCATAGGAAATGTAGCTGGCTACATTCTTTCTAACATTTTGCTTAAAAAGGTAATCTTGTATTTTACCTGCGAAGAATAGACTAGCTACACCGAGAAAAGTAAAGGAGAAAAGTAGCAACACATCTGTCAGAGTGCTATCTGCTGATAGAATGCCCGTTCCAAGCAGAAAAAAAATACGAAGCATTTTAGATCTGCATTCACAAAACGCAGCAAGGTATATATTTTTCCCGCGTGAAAAATGAAGAATCCTGAGTAAACAAGACCCCCAAGTTTAACTTGCTATCTAAGTAAGTGGCTGAATTAATAAGGTAACAGGGCATCATATTGTGTTAGCTTTCTGCTGCGTTTGAGAAGCCAAAGCCCTTTGGATGAGTTATTTGACCAGCTGCCACTGCTATCTTGATTTCCTTGCATTTTTTTAATCCTCTCCGTTCTCAGCCCGTCTGCTCCACCTCAGTCTTCTCCGAGCAGAGCAGGCAGGCCCATTGCCCTAGCGACTCCAGACAGACACAGCATGCTGCTGGAGAGCCAGTAATGTCAAAACCTTGTGTCAAACTTAGCTTGTGAATGTCCAAACTCACCAAAAATGACATTTTGGTAGCTCCTATAGATGTATAACTTTGAGCTGGATTGCCTGTCTTTGCAATTAATTTATTTTTGTTTGCGATCGTTAGCATATTTAGCTAATAGCCTCCATGCTATTTTTTGGTGCCCCCTTGTGTACTAAACCGGTAATACCGTAAATCCCGGGGTGAGAGAAAGACGGTATGATGATATGAAAATCTGGATACCGCCGAACCCTACTAATCTCCCACTCTAGAATGGAAAAACTCTCTTCATTGAAGTAGGGTGACAGAGGGAAATGTATGTTGTTTTTAACCATTCGATCGCTGCTGCAACGATGCCAAGGAACCCGTTTTTGTTTGTCTGCTGCTAGCTAGCTCTAACAGCTCAAAAAACAGCAAAGAGTGAAAAACTTTATTTTTGTATTTTTATTATTCTCGATATGTGTAGAGTCCATGCTCCTTTCTGGTTTACTCCCTCAGTTCGATCGTTTAATGTAGTTGTATTAACTCCCCTTGCTAGGTTTGTTCTAGCTCGATTTTTCTGGCTTGCCGGCTAGACTTTTGTTGTGTAGCTAGTTAGCTCTGGATTTTTTTTTCATATTCTGATTGAAATTATTTATTTATTTTGTATTATTTGTTGTCTTGAATTCTTTTTAGATATGAGTGTTTATCTCATTTTAAAAACCAGAAGGGGGAAATAAATCAGGAGCTCGCTCTCAACATAATTTTTGTTACAGAGTTGGATAGCTGTGATAGGAGAAAACTGAGGATGGTTCAACAACATTGTAGTTACTCCACAATATGAACCTAAATGACAGAGTGAAAAGGAATCCTGTATAGAATAAAAATATTCCAAAACATGCATCCTGTTTGCCATAAGGCATAAAGGTAAAGCTGCAAAAAATGTGACAAAGAAATTAACTTTATGTCCTGAATACAAAGCGTTATGATTGTGGTAAATCCAACACAACACATCATTGAGTACCACTCTTTATATTTTCAAGCGTGCTGGTGGCTGCATCATGATATGGGAATGCTTATCATCGGCAAGGATTAGGGAGTTTTTTAGAATAAAAATAAATGGAATAGAGCTTAGCACAGGCAAAATCCTAGAGAAAAACCTGGTTCAGCCTGCTTTCCAACAGACACTAGGTGACAAATTCACCTTTCAGAAAGACAACTAAACACCAAAGACAAAATATCCACTGGAGTTGCTTACCAAGACGACATTGAATGTTCCTGAGTGGTCTAGTCACAGTTTTGACTTAAATCGTCATGAAAATATGGCAAGACTAGAAAATGGCTGTCTACCAATGATCAACAACCAACTCGACAGAGCTTGAAGAATTTGAAAAGGATGTGCAAATATTGCACATTCCAGGTGTGCAAAGCTCTTACCCAGAAAGACTCACAGCTGACAAAGGTGATTCTAACATGTATTGACTCAGGGAAGTGAATACTTATGTAAATGAGATATTTCTGTATTTCATTTTCAATACATTTGCTAAAGTTTCGAAAATCCTGTTTTCACATTGTCATTATGGTGTATTATGTGTAGAGGTGAGATGTTTTATTTATTTAATCCATTTGGAATTCAGCCTGTAGAAAAACGTGGAATAAGTCAATGGGTCTGAATACTTTCTAAAGGCAATTTATATTTGCTCGTTCGCTTATACACCACATGACCTAAAGTAAGTGGACACCTGCTTGTCGAACCTCTCATTCCAAAATCAATGGCATTAATATGGAGTTGGTCCCCCCTTTGCTGATATAACAGCCTCCACTCTTCTGGGAAGGCTTTCCACTAGATGTTGGAACATTGCTGCAGGGACTTGCTTCCATTCAGCCACAAGAGTATTAGTGAGGTCGGGCACTGATGTTGGGCGATTATGCCTGGCTCACGGTCTGATGGGGTTGAGGTCAGGGTTCTGTGCAGGCCAATCAAGTTCTTTCACACTGATCTCGACAAACCACTTCTATTCGGACCTCGCTTCGTACAAAGGAGTATTGTCATGTTGAAACAAGAAAGCCCACCCCCCCCCCAAACTGTTTCCACAAAGTTGGAAGCACAGAATCGTCAAGAATGTCATTGTATGCTGTAGCGTTAAGATTTCCCTTCACTGGAACGAAGGGGCCTAGTCCGAACTATGAAAAACAGCCCCAGACCATTATTTCTCCTCCACCAAACTTTACAGTTGGCACTATGCAGGTAGCCTTCTCCTGGCATACGCCAAACCCAGATTTGTCCGTCTAACTGCCAGATGGTATAGCGTGATTCATCACTCCAGATAACACGTTTCCACTGCTCCAGAGACCAATGTCAGCAAGCTTCACACCACTCCAAGGTATGCTTGACATTGCGCATAGTGATCTTAGACTCGTGTGCAGCTGCTCGGCCATGGAAACCAATTTAATGAATCTCCCGATGAGCAGTTCTTGTGCTGACGTTGCTTCCAGAGGCAGTTAGGAACTCAGTAGTGAGTGTTGCAACCGAGGACAGACAATTTTTTTACGTGCTATGCGCTTCAGCGGTAACGTTCTGTAAGCTTGTGTGGCCTACCACTTCGGGGCTGAGCCATTATTGCTCCTAGGCATTTCCACTTCAAAATAATGTGGCACTTACTGTTGACCGGGCAGCTCTAGTAGGGCAGAAATTTGACGAACTGACCTGTTGGAAAGGTGGCATCCTACGACGGTGCCACGTTGAAAGTCACTGAGCTCTTCAGTAAGGCCATTCTACTGCCAATGTTTGTCAATGGGTCTGAATACTTTCTAAAGGCAATTTATATTTGCTCGTTCTCTTACACACCACATGACCAAAAGTAAGTGGACACCTGCTTGTCGAACCTCTCATTCCAAAATCAATGGCATTAATATAGAGTTGGTCCCCCCTTTGCTGATATAACAGCCTCCACTCTTCTGTGGAGGCTGTACAAGTATGTAAACTGGGTGGACGCCCTAATAGGTTAAGTACCCAATGCATATGGATGACCAGTAAATTCATCTTCCCAGTCACTTGTCCCGGTGTTGGCAGATGCGCTCGTGCCAATATCTCAAGAATCGCTCAAAAGTGTGTTAGGTTCTACGGAAAGATTAGTATTTTCCTTTCAGCAGTAGGCCTTTGCTTTTCAAACAGTTGGCCAACAATGTTTTTCCTCGCGATTGTATTTAGACATTTGTGAAAGGCAAACTGACAGATGCAACCAAATATAATCCATAGAAGGCAGTTCCCATTCCAGTCAGGACTGGCAGCTATTGCTCGTGTTCCCATTAGTTTAAAGTCAAAGTGCCAGGGTTAGAGGTTCCAAAGTCCTTCTATGGATTACATCTATGGCCGCAACTCAACATGCCATTTTATATTTGGCACGTGTGTTGACCAAATTGCGGGCTGTAAGTACTTGTGATAAAACTTAATCCACAGCTATTTTTTTTAGGAGCGATTGATCCTCCGTAGCTAAATGATGCTCTCTGGTGGAGTATTCAGAATTATTTTATTTACAGTGCATTCGGAAAGTATTCAGGACCCTTGACTTTTTCCACATTTTGTTACGTTATTGCTAAAATGGATTAAATATTTTGTTTACTTGTCAATCTACATACAATACCCCGCAATGACAAAGGAAAAACAGGTTTTTAGACATTTTTGCAGCTCTGGCTGGGCCACTCAAGGACATTCAGAGACTTGTCCCGAAGCCACTCCTGCGTTGTCTTGGCTGTGTGCTTAGTGTCATTGGTCCTGAGCGCTCTGGAGCAGGTTTTAATCAAGGATCTCGCTGTACTTTTCTCCGTTCCTCTTTCCCTCGATCCTGACTAGTCTCTCAGTCCCTGCATCTGAAAAACTTCCCCACAGCATGAAGCTGCCACCACCATGCTTCACCGTAGGGATGGTGCCAGGTTTCCTCCAGACATGAAGCTTGGCATTCAGTCCATAGAGTTCAATCTTGGTTTCATCAGACCAGAGAATCTTGTTTCTCATGGTCTGAGAGACTTTAGGTGCCTTTTGACAAACTCCAAGTGGGCTGTCATGTGTCTTTTACTGAGGAGTGGTGTCTTTCTGGCCACTCTAACATAAAGGCCTGATTGGTGGAGTGCTACCGAGATGGGAGAACCTTCCAGAAGGACAACCATCTCCCTGACCAAGGCTCTTCTCCTCCGATTGCTCAGCTTGGCCGGGCGGCCAGCTCTAGGAAGAGTGTTGGTGGTTCCAAACTACTTCCATTTAAGAATGATGGAGGCCACTGTGTTTTTGGGGACCTTCAATGCTGCATAAATGTTTTGGTACCCTTCCCCAGACCTGTGCCTCAACGCAATCCTGTCTCTGAGCTCTACGGACAATTCCTTCAACCTCATTGCTTGATTTTTGCTCTGACATGCACTGTGCTTTTTGCTCTGACATGCAATGGGTTGAGTCACTGACATGATCTTCCCGTCTGGGTTGGCGCCCCCCCCTTGGGTTGTGCCGTGGCGGAGATCTTTGTGGGCTATACTCGGCCTTGTCTCAGGGTGGTAAGTTGGTGGTTGAAGATATCCCTCTGGTGGTGTGGGGGCTGTGCTTTGGCAAAGTGGGTGGGGTTATATCCTGCCTGTTTGGCCCTGTCCGGTTGGATCATCGGATAATGCCACAGTGTCTCCTGACCTCTCCTGTCTCAGCCTCCAGTATTTATGCTGCAGTAGTGTGTGTCGGGGGGCTAGGGTCAATCTGTTATATCTGGAGTACTTCTCCTGTCTTATCCGGTGTCCTGTGTGAATTTAAGTATGCTCTCTCTAATTCTCTCTTTCGTTCTCTCTTTCTCTCAGAGGTCCTGAGCCCTAGTACCATGCCTCAGGACTACCTGGCATGATGACTCCTTGCTGTCCCCAGTCCACCTGGCCGTGCTGCTTCTCCAGTTTCAACTGTTCTGCCTGCGGCTATGGAAACCTGACCTGTTCACCGGAAGTGCTACCTGTCCCAGACCTGCTGTTTTCAACTCTCTAGAGACAGCAGGAGCGGTAGAGATACTCTTAATGATTGGCTATGAAAAGCCAACTGACATTTACTCCTGAGGTGCTGACTTGTTAAACCCTCAACAACTACTGTGATTATTATTATCTGACCATGCTGGTCATTTATAAACATTAGAATATCTTGGCCATGTTCTGTTATAATCTCCACCTGGCTCAGCCAGAAGAGGACTGGTCACCCCTCATAGCCTGGTTCCTCTCTAGGTTTCTTCCTAGGTTTTGGCCTTTCTAGGGAGTTTTTCCTAGCCACTGTGCTTCTACTCCTGCATTTCTTGCTGTTTGGGGTTTTAGGCTGGGTTTCTGTACAGCACTTTGAGATATCAGCTGATGTAAGAAGGGCTATATAAATCAATTTGATGATTTGATTTATATAGACAGGTGTATGCCTTTCCAAATCATGTCCAATCAATTGAATTTACCACTGGTGGACACCAATCAAGTTGTAGAAACATCTCAAGGATGACCAATGGAAACAGGGGGCACCTGAGCTCAATTTTCGAGTCTCATTGCAAAGGGTCTGAATACTTATGTAAATAAGGTATCTGTCTTTTATTTTGAATATATTTGCTCAAATTTCTAAAAACCTGTTTTCGCTTTGTCATTATGGGGTGTTGTGTGTAGATTGATGAGGGGGATTTTTTTTTTAAATCAATTTTAGAATAAAATGTGGAAGAAGGGAAGGGGTCTGAATACTTTCTGAATGCACTGTATGTCTGTTCAGACAGGAGTAATATAATTGTTTATTTTACCTTTATTTAACTAGGCAAATCAGTTAAGAACACATTCTTATTTACAATGACGGCCTACTAAAAGGCAAAAGGCCTCCTGCGGGGACGGGGGCTGGGATTAAAAATGTAAAATATATAAATACAGGACAAAACACACATCACGACAAGAGAGACAACACAACACTACACAAAGAGAGACCTAAGATGACAACATAACATGGTAGCAACACAACATGACAACAACATGGTAGCAACACAACATGGTAGCAGTACAAAACATGGTACAAACATTATTGGTCCCAGACAACACCATAAAGGGCAAGAAGGTAGAGACAACAACACATCACACAAAGCAGACACTAATGACAGTAAGAGTGTCCATGATTGAGTCTTTGAATGAAGATATTAGCCCCGCAAAAAAATGTATAGCATATTTTTGGCAAAATGATTTATATTTATCAACACCCCTACATCCCGCTGCTATGTATGTCTCTCTCTCTCTCTCTCTCTCTTTACCCCTCTCTTTTTATCGCTCTCACTCGCTCTAAACTACTGCACTGACCTGCAAAAAACTAAACTCAGAAGGAACAGGGCCAGGAACTATGTCTTCATTTACTACCCGCTCTCACTCACTGCCTTCTGGGCAACAATAAACCAAACAGCAATCAATCACTCAACATAATGACAAAGTGTTGAGCTTTAAATGCATCACCACCAAACATTAACATTGTATTAAACTTGACTTGTTGTAGAGTTCGAGCCATGTCTTCAAAGCGACAACTGGCGCACGCACACACACAGGTCATATACACGTTATAAACGTGTAATAAACGTGTAATCACCCAGACAGAATGTTGACATTTACTTCCCGTTTCCTGTCTGACCTGGTTGTCTGGGAGATGACCATGAGACATGGAATGGCCCACCTCGTAAAAAAATGTATAAATAAATAAAACGTTAATTTCCCAACCAGATGCTCTGTCACACACTCTTTACCTGTGTAATGGACAACACACGTCTGGCCCTTCTTTGGGAAAGTCCTTGCTGTTGAAAAGAAAACAAACAATAGTGGGTAGATTGTAGTCTTGTGTGTGTGTGGAACTTTTTACACCCTGCAGCCTAATGGAGTTAGGAGGAGCTAATAGATTAACAATGCCTGTCTGGATTAAGTCTGTCTGTGTGTTGTTATGTCTGAGCTAGGAAAGCTTAACCCTTATCCTTGTATAGTTGACCTATTTTCAAACTATTCAATCCTAATGTGTTCATCAACTGGTTATTACGGGTTATTATTGTCCCAGAGACATGAAGATCTGAGCGTGTGGAATGTGTCTCAAATTATAGAAGGAAAAAGTGAGAGAGGATGCAAGTAGCCACAGACTAAAGGGAGAACAAGACTGTCAGAGTGTAAGCATGTGGTGTATTGTAGGTTGTGTGTCTGCTGGGAAAACTTGCTTTACCACAGTGCAGTGATATCCTATGAGGTATTCCGTCGTGGTATTGGTGGTATGGCAGACATTGTAATAATAGGATGTGTCCTAGCCATGACATGATTCGTTTTGATGTTGTCACATCAAATCATTAGCTGTAACATCTTATTGCTTTAGCTAAAAACATACACAAATGTAGCTATGCAGTTTGATGGCTGTATAATAGCGGAATAATCTAACCTACTTCAAATGAGAATTATTACCGACAAAAAGCAGGAATTCCAGGAGCTGTTCTGAGAAGAAAGCCGGCTGGCTATAAATGCAGAGTGTTCTAGATCGGGATTGGTCTGAATGTGCTGATCGAGAGAGTCAGTACAATCCGGGGATGGGACGTCACTACCCTAAACCCTAACCTAGTCAAAAACAATTTTAAAAAATGTCAACCTCAAATCTGATAGGGACGTCCCAAGGATCCCTGATAACATGGACAGTACAGAGAGCGAAGAACATTTCGAAGGCTTGAGAGTGTGTAGGCCTAGTGAAATTGTAACTAACTACTTTGCAACGGCTGTAAATTCGTAAAACGTTACCACAGTATATGATAATACTGCATTTCCCACAATTTCGTAATCGCTAAATGAATAATGCATATGCATATACTGCACAACAATCCAAAATATAAACAGACGCCAAAATGTAGAAAAAAAACTCACCATCTCCTGGGGATATTGTTTCAATGTCCACACCCATTATGACACAAAGCCGACGGTGTTTGCTAAAGCATCAAATAAAGCAGGTTTGGCTTCTACTGTCTAGTCTATTTCGGTGGCTAAAAAGGTGCAAGCTACAGCAATGCCGAGCACTGATCGAATCCACTAGTCTGAGAAATGCAAGATTGTATTTGCCTGGCTATCCAGAATAGACTCCTTACACCGGCCAAACACTACGCCACGCCCACGGACATTATGCCGTGTTCAAATGCTATCCACGTGCCGCGTTCAACGATTCATGAAGTCAGAAATGTCAGAGTTTCCTAGTTCCAACTTTATATGAACGCGGCATAAACCCAGCGAAATAATTGGGTGTGTTGTCAGGCTAAAATCACAGAGATTCTTAACCCAAGAGGCGCAACTTCGTGAGACTTCGGAAATGCTTGCAGTAAACAAATCTTCCTTAGTTGTTCATTTTCTCGAAATCTAAAGGCACAACCTAGATTCGAGGTAGTGTTTTACGTACTTTAACATGTTATTCATCCAACCTCGTGAAAGTGATGAACTGACACGTTTTTATTTTTGTCAAAAACAACTTAAAATGGAACGAGTGCCTTTGATTTGACGGCATGCACATGCGTAGTTTGGCCCGAGACAATCGTTAGACTCGATGACGTGTTTCTACCTATTACATTTATACACCCAATTGGTTTCTATGCTGCTTTCAAATACTAGTTGGAACCAGGATATTTGATAAATACCAAATTACTGACTCGTTGAACATTCCATGTGAATTACTACAACCAGTTAGTAAGTCGGAAATGTCCGAGTTCCCTAGTTCTGACTAATACTGGAACGCGACATTAGCTAGTCAAGTCACCATGCTGTGTTGTCATGTTTGCTGCCTTGCTATGTTGTTGTCTTTAGGTTCCTCTTTATATATATTGTTATGTTGTCTCTTTTGTCGTGATGTGTGTGCAGTGCATCTCCTCCTCGTGGACTGCACCAGATTTGCCAGTTCTTGCAGTGAGATGTTATCCCACTCTTCCACCAAGGCACCTGCAAGTTCCCTGACATTTCTGGGGGGAATGGCCCTAACCCTCAGATCCAACAGGTCCCAGACGTGCTCAATGGGATTGAGATCCGGGCTCTTCGCTGGCCATGGCAGAACACTGACATTCCTGTCTTGCAGGAAATCACACACAGAACAAGCAGTATGGCTGGTGGCATTGACATGCTGGAGGGTCATGTCAGGATGAGCCTGCAGGAAGGGTACCACATGAGGGAGGAGGATCTCTTCCCTGTAACGCACAGCGTTGAGATTGCCTCCAATGACAACAAGCTCAGTCCGATGATGCTGTGACACACAGCCCCAGACCATGACGGACCCTCCACCTCCAAATCAATCCTGCTCCAGAGTACAGGCCTCGGTGTAACGCTCATTCCCTCAACGATAAACGCGAATCCGACCATCACCCCCGGTGAGACAAAACCGCAACTTGTCAGTGAAGAGCACTTTTTGCCAGTCCTGTCTGGTCCAGCGACGGTGGGTTTGTGCCCATAGGCGACATTGTTTCCGGTGATGTCTGGCCTAACAACAGGCCTACAAGCCCTCAGTCCTGCTCGCTTAAGTGTTTTTTAGATAGCGTTTGACAGTGATGAGGCGTGGACGGACATTACGGACACAGGCAATGAGGCAGTGATCACTGAGATCCTGGTTGAAGACAGCAGAGGTGTATTTAGAGGGCAGGTTGATCAGGATGATATCTATGAGGGTGCCCGTGTTCACAGATTTAGGGATGGCGGGATGAGGTCAATAACACGGTACCTTTCTAATCGACCTGGCCCGGGTACCCTGGAAGGATATTGACCTCATCCTGTCAGTAGAGGACACCTGGTGTCTCTTTAAAAGTGCTTTCCTCACCATCTTAAATAAGCACACCCCATTCAAAAACATATAGAACTAGGAACAGATATAGCCCTTGGTTCACTCCAGACTTGACTGCCCTTGACCAGCACAAAAACATCCTGTGGCAATCTGCATTAGCATCGAATAGCCCCCGCGATATGCAACTTTTCAGGGAAGTCAGGAACCAATATACACAGTCAGTTAGGAAAGCAAAGGCTAGCTTTTTCAAACTGAAATGTACATCCTATAGCACAAATTCCCAAAAGTTTTGGGACACTAAAGTCCATGGAGAATAAGAACACCTCCTCCCAGCTGCCCACTGCACTAAGGCGAGGAAACACTGTCACCACTGATAAATCTAAGATAATCGCGAATTTCAAGAAGTACTTTTCTACGACTGGCAATGCTTTCCACCTGGCTACCCCTACCCTGGCCAACAGCTCTGCATCCCCAGCAGGAACTGGACCAACTCTTCCTAAAATTATCCGCCGCCATTGTTGCAACCCATATTACTAGCCTGTTCAACCTCTCTTTCGTATCGTCTGAGATCCCTAAAGATTGGAAAGCTCCTCCCTCTGACATTCTAGACCCAAACTTTTACAGACCTATATCGATCCTGCCCTGCCTTTCAAAAGTCATTGAAAGCCAAGTTAACAGATCTCTGACCATTTCGAATTCCACCGTACCTTCTCCGCTATGCAATCTGGGTGCACCTCAGCCACACTCAAGGTTCTAAACGATATCATCACCGCCATCGATAAAAGACAGTACTGTGCAGCCATCTTCATCGACCTGGCCAAGGCTTTCGACTCTGTCAATCACTGCATTCTTATCGGAAGACTCAACAACCTTGGTTTCTCAAAGGACTGCCTCGCCTGGTTCACCAGCTACTTCTCAGATAGAGTTCAGTGTGTCAAATCGGAGGGCCTTTTGTCCGGACCTCTGGCTTTCTCTATGGGGTTCCACAGGGTTCAATTCTCGAGTTGACTCTTTTTTTCTGTATATGTCAATGATGTCGCTCTTGCTGCTGGTGATTCTCTGATCCACATCTACGCAGATGACACCATTCTATATACTTCTGGCCCTTTTTTGGACACTGTGGTAACTGACTTGCCTAGTTAAATAAAGGTTAAATAAAATACATTTAAAAATGACATTGCCTAAAAGTGTGATCTGGTATTTTTTATTGGAAAATCAGTTTTAGCCAGTGGAGGCTGATGGGAGGAGCTATAGGAGTACAGGCTCATTGTAACGGCTGGAATGGAATCAATGGAACAGTATCAAACATTTGGAAACCGCATGTTTGACTCCGTTCCATGAATTGAATTCCAGCCATTATAACGAGCCTGTCCTCCTATAGCTCCTCCCACCAGCCTCCACTGGTTCTAGCCTGTCTTCATACTGTACTGTCTTGCTAAGATTGTATTCCAAGGGTCAAAAACCTCAGCATTGAGATACATAACCTCCTCTCAAATCTCATCCTAGTCTAACATTTACAGTGCCTGAGTGGACTGATCTGTGACTGAACACTGCTGTTGAAAAGAATGCCACTATGTGGTCAACAAATAAAATACACCAGACTTCCCATAAACGTCAAATCCAATTATCAAAGACAGTACTGAAGACAAGCTAAAACTGCTTCTCCAATAGCTAGCCAACGGTGCTTTCCAAACAAATGGGAACACCGAAAAAACGAGCTAAAAGCATGACGTCATCGGGTCTAACAATCGTCTCGCCTCGAATTGTGCATGTGCTGGCTGTCAAATCAAAGGCACTCCTTAGATATAAAGTTGTTTTGACGAAAACGTGTCTGTTTGTCGCTTTCACGAGGTTGGAGTAATAACATGTGCCGTTAGACATCGAGAAAATGAACAACATGAAGAGTCTTTCACTTCTCTCATTGACTTCTCAAACCCAAAACCCCGGACGGGTCTGTTTGGTATCTTTCCCAAACGTTCCCAGAAGTCTCGCGATGTTGCGCCTCTGGGTTTAGAAACTCTGTGCCGTCATGCTTTTTGTATTGCCTCGCTATTCAATTCCGGTTCATGATAGCAACTTTCACCCCGGGAAAAGTGAAATAAACGTGGCAAATGTAATAAAAGGATTATGGTTTGACAAGAAAATCGAGGCATGTAATGGCAAGTTTGTGTATAGAATTTCGTGACAGAAGAATTTATTCGCGATTAAATCAAGCTATCTAGTTACTTCAGCTTGTCCCTGCTGGCTTTAGTTGCTAGCTTGGTTATTGAGTTGCATGGGCTTGCTGGAGAATCAAAAACATTGACAGCTTACGTTAGCAACATAGGTTGTTAATTATTTTTCATTTGTTGAGTAGCTAGGTATTGTAGTTGACGGCAGCAAATATTTGTTGTAATAGTTAGTTCTTGGCTGTACCTTCATAGTTTCATTGCATTTGATGTGAACATAACTAGCTATGACAATGTCATTTTAGCTAGCACAAAGTAATAACAACTTGAATAACTGTAGTTAAGCGGGATTGCTTGATTGTCTCTCATTGCCAAACGCTTGACATTACCTAAGGTCACAGGTGCCTACCAAATGTGATCAAATCTACTTCTAGTGTAGTGACTCCTTGAATCAGTTGAGTTAGTTGACATTGCTAGATAGCTAATTAATACAGTTTGTACTCACAAGATACAACACTGATATCATTATTTGTCTTTAAGACAGGTGGGTATAATAACCTAGCAGATATGCATGGCTAAGGTCACTCAGACTAATCAGCTCAGCCCTGGCCCTGAGGTGTTACCTCACTCAGGCAGAGGGGATTAGGGATTTTACAGCACCAGGGATACATGACAGAAGAGGCTTGTCCTATTCTTAGTGTAGGATGGCCGTTAAAGTAGCTGGAACTAGTATTCTGCACGTCAACATCCATCTCACGACCGATATCTTCTGCTCTCATCAATGCTATTGAATGATCGATTTTCTCCAATGTCACTGATCAGTGAGTGATCTTTTTTTTTTTAAATTTTATCTCTCGCCGTTTTGGATTAGTCTATACTTGCCTGGCTGTCAGTATGGAACTGGGCAAAGCCAAGTTGCTGAGGACCGGTCTGAACACGCTACACCAAGCCATCCACCCAGTTCACGGGATCGCATGGACGGATGGGAAACAGGTCTGCCTCACCTCCCTTTACTATGACAACGGTGACGTGAAATTCGGCGACACCAATGTCATTGGTCAGTTTGAGCATGTCTTCGGTCTCTCCTGGGGCCCTCTATGCTGCTCCGGCTCTCCTGCTCTGTTGGCCGTCCAACACAAGAAGCATGTCACAGTGTGGCAGCTGCAGCTCAGCGCTCTGGAACAGAACAAGCTGCTGTGCACTCAGACCTGTGAGATGAGCGAACCGTTCCCCCTTCTGTCTGAGGGATGTGTCTGGCATCCCAAGATGGACATCCTTTCTGTCCTTACCAAGAAAGATGCCTCTGTGCTGTTCTGTGTCCGTGTGGACAACCGCAGGGTGAAGGCTGATATTAAAGACAGTGGACTCATCCACTGTGCCTGCTGGACCAAAGATGGCACCCGGTTGGTTGTGGCCGTTGGAAGCTCCCTTTACTCCTACATCTATAACGATGTTCAGAAGAGTCTTTTAGCCTGCTCCTTCTGCCCTATCTTCGACGTGGGTGGGTACATCTGTGCCATCGAGTCGACAGGCGAAGCCCAGGTGGCAGTGGCTACAGAGCTGCCTCTGGAGAGGATCTGCGGGCTGAACGCAGGTATAGTCTTCGACGTGCCCTCAGATTCCGAGTCCTCCCTACCAGGACATTCTTCTCTTATGGTGATGTTGGATGAGGATGGCTGTATAGACCCCCGCAGGAGGTCCTTTGACTCGGAGAGGTCCTACCTGTCCTGCTCTCCGTCTGGCGGCCCTATGGACCTCACCCACCTCCTGGCCAAGCACCGGCGCTCCGACCCCAGTCCACTCATAAACTTGCGCCGCAAGGACCACCTGACCGGCTCCGGACAGGATTCATCTCACCTTATCCTTGTCACCTACGAACGGAAAGTCACCAGCACCAGTAAGGTCAGCATCCCTGGGATCCTGGTGCCAGACATCTTGGCCTTTGACTCCAGAGGCTCCATGGTGGCGGTGGCCTCCAACACGTGTAGCATGGTGCTGATCTACTGCATCACGCCCTTCGCTATGCCCAATGTCCAGCAGATCTCCTTACAGAAGAACGAGAGGCCCAAAGGCGTCTGCTTCCTCAGTGACAAGACGTTGCTTCTCATGATCGGCAGACAGAAGTCCAACGAACCTGCCTTCCTCCCCTCCTCCAACACGGACAAATACATCCTGCACCTCTCCTCCAAGGAGATAGTCTACGACGGAGAAACCCCGGCGTCTCCCTCCCCGAACCGGCAATCCCCCGCTAATTTCTACCCGGGGATTAGGCGCCACTCGGAGCATGTCTTCTCTAAGGAGGAGCAGCAGGAGCGTGTGGCGATCAAGGAGTTGGTGCTGCCGGGAGGAGGTGTAATCCAGTCCCGTTCTCCAGGGAGCAGCAGGAGGAGGCTGGTGGAGGAGGTGAGGAGCCCGGAGCCCAGCTCAGTCGACTTTCCCTACTCTGACCTCTGCCGCCCCTCTGATCAATCCCACTCAAGCACCTCCTCCATTACGGTCGACAACTTCGACATGGAACCCATCAACCGGATGAGAGGGTCAGTGCAATCTGGGGACTTGAGTCGACCCTGCTCCCCATACTACAACCCTGGGGAGAAGCCCCACACGGAGCTCCCCACCCTGCCCAAGACCACCCCCCTGGCCCCCAGAGAGAAGGAGAGGAACATGGAGCAGCTGTCCCAGAACATGGAGAGGATTTTCTCTCGCTTCTCTGAGGTGCAACAGTATCTCACGGAGATCAGGGACTTCACTCAGAACGGGAAAAGGGGTTTGGGGACTATTTACCCCAATGCCTGTGAACCTCCATACGTTAACATCACATGTCAGGTAGGGGTTATGACTTACAAAATATTACTTAATTTTGGCTCAAATCTGGAGATTTTCACAGCCACATTTTTAAAGATAATGCATATTTATTGAAGACCTCACTTGTTAAAATAATAGACTGCACCTAAATACAATAAAGTTTCATAAGACACAAAGGAATGTTTATAAATCACGCAGGTACATACTGAAGGCCATACATGAAGCCCTTAGTCAGCGTTCAGCAGATGTCAGCTTAATGGTCTATTGTTAGCCTTGCTGGGCCTTGTCTAAAGGTGAGGAAGGAGATGTACTGTAATGTACTCCCTGGACTAGAGTCTGTAATTCACCATTGGCTTGCAATAGACAGCTTGCTGACAGCACAGTGTGTATGCTATTATGGTGTTCCCAAAAGAAGTGCTAAAAGTACAATTAGTGAAATGATGCCACTGTTGCATCCATCAATAACTGCATTCTTGAGAAGGTCAGATTGTACTAACCCCCCACCTTCTCTCTGCCCCCTCTCTCACTCTCTCTTTCTTCCCTCTCCATGCAGAAGCAGCTGTCTGAAAATGTGTTTATAGATGAGAGAAGACCAGTGTTGCTGTGTGAGGGGAAGCTGTGTCTGAAGGTTCTTCAGGAGCTCTTTAACCTCACTATAGTAGAGATTATGTATGGTAGGTATCTGGCCATGGGTTTTCCCCCAAACCAATATTAAGACATGGTTGTAGAGTTGAGATGATTTATTTTCACAATATGTACACTCCCCTCTGTATTTATTTCTACTTCACTGTTTCATTTTTGTCTCTATTACTCCAGCATTTTGGATTTGAGATCAAATGTTCCATTTGAGGCAACCGTACAGAATGTCACCTTTTTATCTGGGGGTATTTTCATACATATTTGTTTTACTGTTTAGTAATTAAAGCACTTTATGTATCTAGTCCCCCCATTTGAAGAAGCTTTTGGACAAATCCACATATGTTGAAGTAGTTTAGTATTTGGTTCCGTATTCCTAGCATGCAATGACTACATCAAGCTTGTGACTCCATAAAGATCTTTGATCTTCTGTAACTTTCTCAGTCATCATTCATGATTATTCATAATCATGGTAGCATCTTCAAATATGGGGGGGGTGGTACTAGATACATAAAGTGCTTTCATTTCTAGACTGTAAGACAGATATGTATGAAAATACCCTCAAATAAAAGGTGGCCTTCTGTACTGTTGCCTCATGAAACATTTGATCTTAAATCCAAAGTGCCAGATTGAGCCAAATGTAGAATTTATTTTTGCTTCACTGTCCAAATAAATATGGAAAGGAGTGTGTATACCCCAGGCTTCATTCTACCACTTATGAGGTTATAGGTAGACTCTGTGATATGACATCATCAGTCACAGCGGTGTGACTTCCTGCTTATCAGAAATCAACACAATTCAAATCTGTAAAGACTGACATTATTGCCTCTTTCAATGTGGGCATGCCTCAAGAGAAAAGTGGGTATAGTGGCACTCTGCATATTTGAATTGAATATGGAGTTCTGTAAGCTCTGGGGCCAGCATTTGTGGTCATTAGACTTGTAGTATAAAAGGTTAAATGCAACTATCTTTGCCCTATAAAGAACCAAGAGGTAGGGTTGGGCAGTGTTCTCAGAAGTGTGTGTGTGTGTGTGTGTGTGTGTGTGTGTGTGTGCATACTACTAAGTTCGGACAGGAATAGGAAAAAGGGTTTCACTCAGGTTTCCAGGAATCTATTCATATAAGAATAGGCCTATAACCTTTATCCTCAGCAAATAGTCTAGACTGCTACTCAAACACTAAGCTTATCTCAACTAATTACAGCTTTGTTTCACTCCACATAAACAGACCTACATGAATGCACATGAAACAGTATTTGGCCATAAACAATGTGCTTCAGTTAATGGGAGAAGAGGCTAAATATGGGAGTGATTATAGGGTTAGCTTGGGTTGAGGTTTAAAACCAGCCGTTTACAGCCCCACCACACCTTCCCTGTGTTAGTTCTGCTAATATAGACACTCAGCACGCTCCCTCCCACAGAGTATTTATAACGCCATCTCATTCAGAAGTTTTACTGTTTGAGTTTTTCCAGAAAACTTAGAGCCGGATGTTGTGGTTACTTTGATTCCAAAATGGCTGTATTAGATGGTACTAAGCTTTTCATTCAGCAAGTGTGTACTATCTATTTGAAGGGATCTGTAACCAGGTTTCCATCCAACTGTTTCATGCTGACGCATAAAACAACTCATGACTGGGCTGATGGAAACAAGAAATGACGATCAATTTCATGAATGTCGACAATTTGTTCCTTCGACATGGTGGTATGTCGATAAAATGTATTATGTGAGAAATGGCGGTGGATACGCCTTTTTGCGCAAATATCGATATCATTACCATCATGTCAAAGTAAACATCGAGTTACGCTGTGAGTTCTTGTATGTGGTCTTCCCACTTGGGAAAGCATGTCGTTTTTATTAGGTTTTAGATGAAATAAATGATGAACTTCACAGGGCGGTGGAAGTTCAGTGGTGAGCTTGACGCTCCTTTCCAATAAATACCGAGGGTCTTATTCTGGTGATATGATTTGATTTGCCAAATCAAAATAATCTCGCTCTTACCTATAATGTTCTCGTAATGTAGTCGAGCATACCGGCACGGTATCTGCGAGCTAATGGCTAGAGCTATTTAACGCACCGACGTTTTTGTGACAAAAATAATCGGTAGAGTTGAAAATGTGATGGAAACACAGAATTAAAAAATAATTAAGTACCTTATGTGCCCTATATCATCACTCACTGCTTCTTATCCGCAACTAGGCAGTTTGGTGGAAACCCACCACTGGTGGTAGAATTTGCATAATTTCTTTCATGCCGATTTTAGAATATTTGCCTGAAAATCTGTCACCAATTGGTTATATCATTGAAACTGTCTTTAAGCATGGAGAAAATATTAGTTAAATAAAAACTCCCTAAGCTATCGGTTAAACTTGAAACTACTGTCTCCTGTGTGTTCCAGGTCCGTTGTGGATAGTCCTAGTGGCGGATGCAGAGGGCTTTGTACCCCTGACTTTTAAACCCAAAGAGGAGTTGACAGTGAGGAACGGCAGGAGGAAATCTCCCATCAGAAGCCCTGGCAGCCCAGACACATGCCCCTCCAGCCCTGTGAAATCTCCCTCAAGCCCAGCTAAATCACAGACTTGAACAAGGCCTAGCCCCAAAACAGAGACCTCAGCATAGTGGGAGAGAGCACAGAGCATGGGACAGAGCATAACACACAGGATATGTCAGTGCTTTATGCATACATCTCTAACAACTGGACACACAGACTCCCTCTGCATCTTCTTATGAACAAGCAGTACTGGGTGGCAAATTCACCTTTTTCAGTTGGGGAATTATTTGAGACAAATGTTTGTCACACTTTGGAAAGTAGCACCTTTCAAACAATGTTTACATTTAGTGACGTTTGGATTTTTGTCTTCGTATTATATGTACATCTGGTTCAAGATGAAGTTGATCAAAAATATATCGGACCAATGAAGTACTGTAGTAGTGTTTTGGGTGGCCTAGGTCAGGAAAGTAGCCACCATATCCCAAAGAGATTAATCCTGTTTGTGTGTTATGTGATTGTATAATATTAAAGCCCTCAAATGTTTCAGCGCTTAACATATTATGACTGATTCTATTATAGTCATGGTTTATCCAGTCTTCCATCTAAATACAAAACAGATGTCATTATAGTACCACCGGGGGGAAGCAGCAGGCAGAGAATAGAGAATCCAACAGCTATTCCTGTTCAATCACTTGACACACAACCCCACATCACAAAATGGAACCTTCCTCTACTGGCAGTAAACCCCCTCTGTTTGAAGTTATATGAAGCCATGGTTCAGTCCATCTACTAACCAACAGCATTTATTAAGCCCATTTGTCATCAAACCATCATATTCAGATACCATTCTTAAATACCAGCAATGTCTGGCTAAACACAGCAAATAGTGATATACATTCATTTATATAAATTAGATAATCTTGTAGGTATATTTAAGATGGCTATACAGTACACGTTCATGTGAAAATACAGAAACAAACTTAAAATGTTTACAGGAAAACATAACTACCATTATATCATTTCTCAGTGTAATATACACTAATGGACGTCATATTCCAGTCGGAGAACTGGAACCTGCCGCATGTGGAACTTCTCCCGTCTGTCCCATCCCTGGTCATGCGTTACTCAGATCCTCCAGCGTTCTGGAGCTGATGCTGCCTTGTTTCCTGTAGAAGACGGGTAATAGTCACTTTTCGGTGGAAGGTATGTTGGTATTTGACCCATTTCAAGCCGTCGTGTGCTCCAAATACTTTGTTTGGTAACATTTTACTTAAGCATGTATCCCCGGCCTTATATTGTCTTATACAATTACAAGAGCACTGTGAAGTTCTTTCAACTTCTGACAACAGACTTGTGGGTAACGTACCGTAGCTCTTCCAGACAGAGTTTGTTCCTGAGCCGGACATCCTCACTGATGGGGTAGAGCAGCAGTATCAGCAGGCCTGTTACAATGAAGGCCACCGGGGCGGCGCCGATGAGCAACTTCAGAGTGTAGGCTACTTGAGCAGGCTGCCTGCACGCCCCTGTGTCATAACCCGCGAACCTGAAGATACAGGTACACACACACCTGTATCAAACACAGTAAACCTGTAGCGATATATACACACACACACGTGTCATAACCTGCAAACCTATAGCGACGTATACCTGTATCATACCGATAGTTACACACAGTGCCAGTTGCATAAACAATAATGGACTGCAATGGAATGCGTATATCTGTGAGCGTCAGACTTGTGTTTGTGTTTCTCTCTATACATCTCACTCCTGTGTTATTTAACTGACTTCGTGTTCTGGCGTCTGTATCACTCCAAAGGAGATCCCAGAAGTATCGTTTACATGTTTGTGTTTATCCTATGTTTGACTCATTTGAGGTAAAGCATGGTTACTCCTAAGGAAATTCCATTTTCAGTTCTGAATATCTGCAATACTCTTGTGTTCATGTCTGTCTCACTCGAGGCAGAGGGTGGACACTCCCAGGGAGATGCCGGCAGCGAACTTGGTGAAGAACACGTAGAAGGAGTAGAAGATGGCCTCAAAGCCTTTACAGTGGGGGTTGGCCAGACGGAAGTCATCCACCACGTCTGGCAGCATCGACCTGAAACACAACAAACACACACACACACACCGATACTACATCAAGACATCGGCCATCAACAACTCATAGGCCGACCTCATCATCACGTTGTACAACCAGCCTCGATGACTCCGTCAGTCTGATGAGGAGCAGTCTACTTATAGCGCTAGAGGGTAAAATGTCTATAATAATGCTTATATAGCGCAGAGATAAAAGGATCTGGTGAAATGACTGCTACTAATAACATGATTCGATGATGAAGCTAGCTGTAGCTGAGCCGCTCTGACCACAGATGGGGAACCACCAGAAAAACAGACAGACATACACACCATGGCGGCCCCACTGGATATACCCTGTCATTTAGAGAGGGAGGGGAAAGATGGAGGTGAACGAAAGGAGGGAGACAGGAGGGTGAAGTGCGCCGAGGGAGGTGAATGTGCTATAAACAACAGTCAAATACAGAATGAAAGTGGAGACTGTAGCCGCCCCCTGAGGTTTATAGACCCATCTCATTCATCAACATGACATCATCGCCAGGCGTGACTGTATCATGCCAGGGGGTGAATGGACAGAGAAACGGGGAGACTGCTGATATTTTTGGCACTGTTATGGCTACTTCAAAACTACTGCTGCTATTACTGGGCTACTAATTCTGTGACGGTGGCTATTTTACCATACCAAAGAATATGTTTACTATTGTTACTGTCGCTACAACCACTGGCTAGTGCTATTACAACTATACTATATTTACAGAGGACCTTTGTGCCAGCCCAATTCAATTGATCTCACCATGGTAAGAGGAGTGACGCGGCCACACTGAGTCCAGAAGAGACAGCCACTACGTAGGCTACGACCAGGTTAGGGATGAACACCAGCATCACGGTGAACGGCATGATCCACTGGACAGAAAGAGGAGTTCAAAAAGTTTTGCCGAAAGTAATAACCTGTTTGTCCACAAGGTGGCACATTATTATGATCAGCGGAATACCAATTGCACTCAGTCCCAGACACTTACCGTGATGCCACAGAAGGCTGCAGTCTTCTTGCCAAACCTCTCCAAAAACCACTGCCAAAGAGGGATGCTCACTACTGCAGATACCTGTGAAGAGAGATATATAATCTGCACACTAGACTATAACATTGTCTTTGGTTATGAGTACACTCAAATGTCATATAAAACCATTCACAGATGTCTCTGGATGATTTGGTTGACATTTCTAGTTCCTCACGTCAAGATTAAGCCTTTCATGAGACAGTGGTCTGTATTATGTAAGGATCTTAACATTAACAGAGATTAGACCTAGATCAACCAAGAACCAAAATCGCACAATTACATCGTCTGTCTACGAGAGATTAATCTAGGTCCGAAACCAGAACTCACCAGGATGGTCAGTACAATGTTCTGGAAGTGGTCTCTCAAGTCAACTGCGTACGTACAGAAAAGGACAAAGTTGCTCTGCACCAACTGGAAATCAGATCAGATATCGCACACATTCATTCTTTACAAATTATTCAGCATATTCAGCACAGTCCTATTCTCCCTGTCCCACTGTGCCAAGTCACTGGAGAAGCTCCTGACTTACGTCTGAAGCAGCAGATTCATCCCTGCTATTGAATGATATATAATCCTTCTTTTCTGTTCAAAAGAGAAAAGCTTTATGAGATACAGCAGTTGAGAGGTGTTAGGTGGAATCTATCAAAGCTGTACTATAAAGCTCAGAGTCCGTGCAGGGCTTTCTATGCATTCAGAGAAGGCCTTGAGATTTATACAATTATTATTGTAGTTTTATAATATAGATATATTTTTCATTTCTATTTATTATTTTCAACGATATTGTAATTCTATGATTATTTCCAATTATATTCTGATTTTAAGGGTCAACACTGAAGTGAAAAAAAGATCCAATCAGGATTTTTCTCTGCGGAGATAAATCTAAATAAATGGACGTCAATGAGCGTGTTGAATTTGGTCCAAGAAAAAATGTAATTGCTAATTTGTTATGTGAGGCTTATTTGATCAATTAAAAGTTTGGTAATTGTTAGGTTGTTATGAATACACTGATATAAGTGGAGCCTGTTGTCATAGAGATAGATAGAAGACTCATGAATATAACCTGTTTTAACATGGACATTGCCATTGAGGGCTTCCAACATTTTAACATAGTAAACTGGTTGGGGATGCTTATGAGTTGGGAGCAATCCGCCAATGAAGAAAATGTACTACTTTAAAATGGAGATAGCCTCAATGGCGCTGCCCATGATGTCACAGACGCTATAATGGCACAGATACAAAGATGAGTCCTCTATCTATCTCTATGGCCTGTTGTTCCCACACGCATCTGCCCTTTTATTGGCTAGAATGGTTCCACCTGATCCCGTCTCCTTTCGCATTACTTCCAGCTTTGAGGACATGTATTTCCATTGCTAGAGCGGTCAATCAACTGTCTTGTCAAATATAATAGGCCATATTTGATTGAAGGCAACTGCCATAGAGAGCAATAGTAGTGGCGCCTTTTTGTAGACACTAACTCCGCCATAGTTCGTTGGACCATGGGAAAATGGATATTGTTTGTGTAGGGGTTTTGAATAAATGCCAAAAAAAAGGTATGTGGTAAACACAAGTTTTGGAGATCTTATGTCTTTTGTCCTATGAGATAATCTTAATCAGCTAACGTCCCTTTTTGTGAATTTTGAAGCATTTATGTAATTTTTAAAAAAGCACATGAAGCCCTTAAAATGCTTAATTCATAAAAGTCATGTTAACTGACCGATAATACCTCATAGAACAAAACATATAAGATCTCCTAAACCTCAGACATTATTTTCGGCGTTTATCCCAAACATATCTGATGCTAACTGGAACTAAAGAGTATGACAAGTTACCACTATACCATTTGATTGATTGCTGCCAGGAAGCATTTGGCCTCCCCTAATAATTTTTACAAAAAATAATTAGCCAATCAATGGATTTTTTTTTCTCATTTTGTCTGTCATAGTTGAAGTGTACCTATGATGAAGATTACAGGCCTCTCTCATCTTTTTAAGTGGGAGAACTTGCACAATTGGTGACTGACTAAATACTTTTTTTGCCCCACTGCATATGGGGCTTTGGTGACAAAACAGATGGCACTGTGATAGACTGCATCGAATTTGTTGAGTAGAGTGTTGGAGGCTATTTTGTAAAAGACATCGCCGAAGTCGAGGATCGGTAGGATGGTCAGTTTTACGAGGGTATGTTTGGAAGCATGAGTGAAGGATGCTTTGTTGCAAAATAGGAAGCCGATTCTAGATTTAATTTTGGATTGGAAATGTTTAATGTGAGTCTGGAAGGAGAGTTTACAGTCTAGCCAGACACCTAGGTATTTGTAATTGTCCACATATTCTAAGTCAGAACCGTCCAGAGTAGTGATGCTGGACGGGCAGACAGGTGTGGACAGCGACCGTTTAAGAGCATGCATTTAGTTTTACAAGCATTTAAGAGCAATTGGAGGCCACGGAAGGAGAGTTGTGTGGCATTGAAGCTCGTCTGGAGGTTAGTTAACACAGTGTCCAAAGAAGGGCCAGAAGTATACAGAATGGTGTCGTCTGCATAGAGGTGGATCAGAAAATCACCAGCAGCAAGAGCAACGTCATTGATGTATACAGAGAAAAGAGTGGGCCGGAGAATTGAACCCTGTGGCATCCCCATATTAACTTGCTTGACCATGCTGCATGTCTTGTAACTGTTTGTTACATGCAATATTTGCTTTGTGGACTTCACTGGACAGATTTTGCTCTCTGGTTTTGTGATGAAACAAAACAAAAATGAAACAAACTTATGTTTAATTTCATTTTCTCTGCCACAGCTTTAGTTGCCAGAGCTTTATTGTAAACTCAGCAAAAAAATAAATGTTTCCCTTTTTCAGGACCCTGTCTTTCAAAGATAATTCGTAAAAATCCAAATTACTTCAGATCTTCATTGTAAAGGGTTTCAACACGGTTTCCCATGCTTGTTCAATGAATCATAAACAATTAATGAACATGTACCTGTAGAACGGTCGTTAAGACACTAACAGCATACAGATAGTAGGCAATTAAGGTCACAGTTATGAAAACTTAGGACACTAAAGAGGCCTTTCTACTGACTCTGAAAAACACCAAAAGAAAGATGCCCAGGGTCCCTGCTCATCTGCGTGAATGTGCCTTAGGCATGCTGCAAGGAGGCATGAGGACTGCAAATGTAGCCAGGGCAATAAATTGCAATGTCTGTACTGAGAGACCCTTAAGACAGTGCTACAGGGAGACAGGACGAACATCTGGTCATCCTCGCAGTAGCAGACCATGTGTAACAATTCCTGTACAGGATCGGTACATCCGAACATCACACCTGAGGGAATAGGTACAGGATGGCAACAACAACTGCCCCGAGCTACACCAGGAACACACAATCCCTCCATCAGTGCTCAGACTGTCCGCAATAGACCAACCTCTCTCAGCCTGAGGGCTTGTAGGCCTGTAGTAAGGCAGATCCTCACCAGACATCACCGGCAACAACATCGCCTATGGGCACAAACCCACCATCGCTGGACCAGACAGGACTGGCAAAAAGTGCTCTTCACTGACGAGTCGCGGTTCTGTCTCACCAGGGGTGATGGTCAGATTCGCTTTTATTGTTGAAGGAATGAGCGTTACACCGAGGCCTGTACTCTGGAGTGGGATCGATTTGGAGGTGGATGGTCCGTCATGGTCTGGGGTGGTGTGTCACAGCATCATCGGACTGAGCTTGTTGTCATTGCAGGCAATCTCAATGCTGTGCGTTACAGGGAAGACATCCTCCTCCCTCATGTGGTACCCTTCCTGCAGGCTCATCCTGACATGACCAGCATGACAATGCCACCAGCCATACTGCTCGTTCTGTGTGTGATTTCCTGCAAGACAGTAAAGTCAGTGTTCTGCCATGGCCAGCGAAGAGCCCGAATCTCAATCCCATTGAGCACCTCTGGGACCTGTTGGATCTGAGGGTTAGGGTCATTCCCCCCAGAAATGTCCGGGAACTTGCAGGTGCCTTGGTGGAAGAGTGGGATAACATCTCACAGCAAGAACTGGCAAATCTGGTGCAGTCCACGAGGAGGAGATGCACTGCAGTACTTAATGCAGCTGGTGGCCACACCAGATACTGACTGTTACTTTTGATTTTGACCCCCCTTTGGGACACATTATTCCATTTCTGTTAGTCACATGTCTGTGGAACTTGTTCAGTTTATGTCTCAGTTGTTGAATCTTGTTATGTTCATACGAATATTTACAGATGTTAAGTTTGCTGAAAATAAACGCAGTTGACATAACCCCATTCATACACCATTAATTTACTAAACGACTTTGGCCAATGAACCAGAATTAGAAAATTCTAACTTATTTCAGTTTTTTTAGGACCACAAGCTGGTGATCACTATAGCGAACAGTAGCTTGCTTGCTTTGTTGTTGGCTAGTGTGCAGAGGCTGCAGCAGGTGTTATCTAAAAGGACGTCGTGGCTAATTTGTTAGCTTCACCCGTTTCAAGATGAACTTTCAACAAGAAGTTACGTTTCAAATGAACATCATCTGGTGAGTGGATCTATGTTTTCTTTACGGAATGTTTCTTCATTCAAGTGGTATACAAGTATTGTATTTATTATGGATCCCCATTAGCTGCTGCCAAAGCAGGAGCTCCTCTTCCTGGGGTCCAGCAAAATTAAGGCAGTTTAGACCATTTTAAAAACATTACAATACATTCACAGATTTCACAACACACTGTGAGCCCTCAGGCCCCGACTCCACCACTACCACATATCTACCGTACTAAATACATGTGTATGTACAGTGTGTATGTATAGTGCATATGTTATCCTGTGTGTGTGTATGCATGTGTCTGTGCCATGCTTGTGTTGTTTCACAGTCCCCGCTGTTCCATAAGGTGTTTTTTTAATCTGTTTTTTAAAAATCTGTTCTGGATATTAGGACTGTGAAGAGACCTCTTGTGGCATGTATTGTGGGGTATGCATGGGTGTCCGAGCTGTGTGCCAGTAATTTAGACAGACAGCTCAGTGCATTCAACATGTCAATACCTCTCATAAATAAAAGTATTGATGAAGTCAATCTCTCCTACAATTTCAGCCAGGAGAGATGTACATGCATATTATTAATATTAGCTCTCTGTTTACATCCAAGGGCCAGCCGTGCTGCCCTGTTCTGAGCCAATTGCAATTTTCCTAAGTCCTTTTTTTTGTGGGACCTGACCACACAACTGAACAGTAGTCAAGGTGCGACAGAACTAGGGCCTGTAGGACCTGCCTTGTTGATTGTGTTGTTAAGAAGGCAGAGCATCGCTTTATTATAGACAGACTTCTCCCCATCTTAGCTACTACTGCATCAATATGTTTTGACCATGACAGTTTACAATCTAGGTTTACTCCAAGCTGTTTAGTCATCTCAACTTGCTCAATTTCCACATTATTTTTTGCAAGATTTATTTGAGGTTTAGGGTTTTAGTGAGGGTTTTGTTACAATACAATGCTTTTAGTTTTAGAAATATTTAGAGCTAACCTATTCCTTGCAACCCACTCTGAAACTAACTGCAGCTCTTTGTTGAGTGTTGCAGTCATTTCAGTCGCTGTAGTAGCTGACGTGTATAGTGTTGAGTCATCTGCATACATAGAGACTCTGGCTTTACTCAAAGTCAGTGGCATGTCGTTTGTCAAAATTTAAAAAGGGGACAAAACAGCTACCATGGGGAATCCCTGATTCTAACTGGATTATATTTGAGAGGCTTCCATTAAAGAACACCCTCTGTGTTCTGTTAGGCAAGTCACTCTTTATCCACAAGTGGTATACAGTGGCAAGAAAAAGTATGTGAACCCTTTGGAAATACCTGGATTTCTACATAAATTGGTCATACAATTTGATCTGATCTTCATCTAAGTCACAACAATAGACAAACACAGTCTGCTTAAACTAATAACACGCAAACAATTATACGTTTTCATGTCTTGATTGAACACACCGTGTAAACGTATGTGAACCCTTGGATTTAATAACTGGTTGACCCTCCTTTGGCAGCAATAACCTCAACCAAACATTTTCTGTAGTTGCGGATCAGACCTGTACAACGGTCAGGAGGAATTCCTCTTTACAAAACTGTTTCAGTTCAGCAATATTCTTGGGATGTCTGGTGTGAACCGCTCTCTTGAGGTGAAGCCACAGCAATTCAATTGGGTTGAGGTCAGAACTCTGACTGGGCCACTACAGAAGGTCAGGACTCTCCAGAAGGTCAGGACTCTGACTGGGCCAATACAGAAGGCATATTTTCTTCTGTTCAAGCCATTGTGTCTCACTAGGATAAAGACTACCTCCATTCCTGTCATTATTGAAAGAGATCATGATACCTCACATCTCAAAATAGGGCTACTTAATGTTAGATCCCTTACTTCAAAGGCAATTATAGTCAATGAACTAATCACTGATCATAATCTTGATGTGATTGGCCTGACTGAAACATGGCTTAAGCCTGATGAATTTACTGTGTTAAATGAGGCCTCACCTCCTGGCTACACTAGTGACCATATCCCCCATGCATCCCGCAAAGGCGGAGGTGTTGCTAAAATTTACGATAGCAAATTTCAATTTACAAAAAAAATAAAATGACGTTTTCGTCTTTTGAGCTTCTAGTCATGAAATCTATGCAGCCTAGTCAATCACTTTTTATAGCTACTGTTTACAGGCCTCCTGGGCCATATACAGCGTTCCTCACTGAGTTCCCTGAATTCCTATCGGACCTTGTAGTCATAGCAGATAATATTCTAATCTTTGGTGACTTTAATATTCACATGGAAAAGTCCACAGACCCACTCCAAAAAGGCTTTCGGAGCCATCATCGACTCAGTGGGTTTTGTCTAACATGTCTCTGGACCCACTCACTGTCACAGTCATATGCTGGACCTAGTTTTGTCCCATGGAATAAATGTTGTGGATCTTAATGTTTTTCCTCATAATCCTGGACTATCGGACCACCATTTTATTACATTTGCAATTGCAACAAATAATCTGCTCAGACCCCAACCAAGGAACATCAAAAGTCATGCTATAAATTCACAGACAACACAAAGATTCCTTGATGTCCTTCCAGATTCCCTCTGTCTACCCAAGGACGCCAGAGGACAAAAATCAGTTAACCACCTAACTGAGGAACTCAATTTAACCTTGCGCAATACCCTAGATGCAGTTGCACCCCTAAAAACTAAAAACATTTCTCATAAGAAACTAGCTCCCTGGTACACAGAAAATACCCGAGCTCTGAAGCAAGCTTCCAGAAAATTGTAACGGAAATGGCGCCACACCAAACTGGAAGTCTTCCGACTAGCTTGGAAAGACAGTACCGTGCAGTACCGAAGAGCCCTTACTGCTGCTCGATCATCCTATTTTTCTAACTTAATTGAGGAAAATAAGAACAATCCGAAATTCCTTTTTGATACTGTCGCAAAGCTAACTAAAAAGCAGCATTCCCCAAGAGGGGATGACTTTCACTTTAGCAGTGATAAATTCATGAACTTCTTTGAGGAAAAGATTATGATTATTAGATAGCAAATTACGGACTCCTCTTTAAATCTGCGTATTCCTTCAAAGCTCAGTTGTCCTGAGTCTGCACAACTCTCCCACGACCTAGGATCAAGAGAGACGCTCAAGTGTTTTAGTACTATATCTCTTGACACAATGATGAAAATAATCATGGCCTCTAAACCTTCAAGCTGCATACTGGACCCTATTCCAACTAAACTACTGAAAGAGACGCTTCCTGTGCTTGGCCCTCCTATGTTGAACATAATAAACGGCTCTCTATCCACCAGATGTGTACCAAACTCACTAAAAGTGGCAGTAATAAAGCCTCTCTTGAAAAAGCCAAACCTTGACCCAGAAAATATACTACTATAATATACTAACTATCGGCCTATATCGAATCTTCCATTCCTCTCAAAAATTTTAGAAAAGGCTGTTGCACAGCAACTTACTGCCTTCCTGAAGACAAACAATGTATACGAAATGCTCAGTCTGGTTTTAGACCCCATCATAGCACTGAGACGGCACTTGTGAAGGTGGTAAATTACATTTTAATGGCATCGGACCGAGGCTCTGCATCTGTCCTCGTGCTCCTAGACCTTAGTGCTGCTTTTGATACCATCGATCACCACATTCTTTTGGAGAGATTGGAAACCCAAATTGGTATACACGGACAAGTTCTGGCCTGGTTTAGATCTTATCTGTCGGAAAGATATCAGTTTGTCTCTGTGAATGGTTTGTCCTCTGACAAAGCAACTGTAAATTTCGGTGTTCCTCAAGGTTCCGTTTTAGGACCACTATTGTTTTCACTATATATTTTACCTCTTGGGGATGTTATTCGAAAACATAATGTTAACTTTCACTGCTATGCGGATGACACACAGCTGTACATTTCAATGAAACATGGTGAAGCCCCAAAATTGCCCTTGCTAGAAGCATGTGTTTCAGACATAAGGAAGTGGATGGCTGCAAACGTTCTACTTTTAAACTCAGACAAAACAGAGATGCTTGTTCTAGGTCCCAAGAAACAAAGAGATCTTCTGTTGAATCTGACAATCTTAATGGTTGTATAGTCGTCTCAAATAAAACCGAAGGACCTCTGTATTACTCTGGACCCTGATCTCTCTTTTGAAGAACATATCAATACCAATTCAAGGACAGCTTTTTTCCATCTACGTAACATTGCAAAAATCAGAAACTTTCTGTCCAAAAATGATGCAGAAAAATTAATCCATGCTTTTGTCACTTCTAGGTTAGACTACTGCAATATTCTACTTTCCGGCTACCCGGATAAAGCACTAAATAAACTTCAGTTGGTGCTAAATACGGCTGCTAGAATCCTGACTAGAACCAAAAAATTTGATCATATTACTCCAGTGCTAGCCTCTCCACACTGGCTTCCTGTCAAAGCAAGGGCTGATTTCAAGGTTTTACTGCTAACCTACAAAGCATTACATGGGCTTTCTCCTACCTATCTCTCTGATTTGGCCCTGCCGTACATACCTACACGTACGCCACAGTCACAAGACGCAGGCCTCCTAATTGTCCCTAGAATTTCTAAGCAAACAGCTGGATGCAGGGCTTTCTCCTATAGAGCTCCATTTTTATGGAACGGTCTGCCTACCCATGTCAGAGACGCAAACTCGGTCTCAACCTTTAAGTCTTTACTGAAGACTCATCTCTTCAGTGGGTCATATGATTGAGTGTAGTCTGGCCCAGGAGTGGGAAGGTGAACGGAAAGGCTCTGGAGCAACGAACCGCCCTTGCTGTCTCTGCCTGGCCGGTTCCCCTCTTTCCACTGGGATTGTCTGCCTCTAACCCTATTACAGGGGCTGAGTCACTGGCATACTGGGGCTCTCTCATGCCGGCCCTGGAAGGGGTGTGTCACCTGAGTGGGTTGATTCACTGATGTGGTCATCCTGTCTGGGTTGGCGCCCCCCCCCTTGGGTTGTGCCATGGCGGAGATCTTTGTGGGCTATACTCAGCCTTGTCTCAGGATGGTAAATTGGTGGTTGAAGATATCCCTCTAGTGGTGTGGGGGCTGTGCTTTGGCAAAGTGGGTGGGGTTATATCCTTCCTGTTTGGCCCTGTCCGGGGGTGTCCTCGGATGGGGCCACAGTGTCTCCTGACCCCTCCTGTCTCAGCCTCCAGTATTTATGCTGCAGTAGTTTGTGTGTCGGGGGGCTAGGGTCAGTTTTTATTATATCTGGAGTACTTCTCCTGTCCTATTCGGTGTCCTGTGTGAATCTAAGTGTGCGTTCTCTAATTCTCTCCTTCTCTCTTTCTTTCTCTCTCTCTGAGGACCTGAGCCCTAGGACCATGCCCCAGGACTACCTGACATGATGACTCCTTGCTGTCCCCAGTCCACCTGGCCGTGCTGCTGCTCCAGTTTCAACTGTTCTGCCTTATTATTATACGACCATGCTGGACATTTGAACATTTGAACATCTTGGCCATGTTCTGTTATAATCTCCACCCGGCACAGCCAGAAGAGGACTGGCCACCCCACATAGCCTGGTTCCTCTCTAGGTTTCTTCCTAGGTTTTGGCCTTTCTAGGGAGTTTTTCTTAGCCACCGTGCTTCTACACCTGCATTGCTTGCTGTTTGGGGTTTTAGGCTGGGTTTCTGTACAGCACTTTGAGATATCAGCTGATGTATGAAGGGCTATATAAATACATTTGATTTGTTGATTTACCTCTGTATTTTGGGTTGTTGTCCTGTTGCATCACCTAACTTCTGTTCACCTTCAATTGGTGGACAGATAGCCTTACATTCTCCTGCAAAATGCCTCGATAAATAATTTGATCTGATCTTCATCTATGTGAAATCTATGCAGAAATCCAGGTAATTCCAAAGGGTTCATATTCTTCTTCTTGCCACTGTACAAGGATTGACCCAACTTTCAAGAATCCCTAAGATAACAAGAGCAATGTTGTTAACTTATGGATTCTTGAAAGTCGGCACAATCCTTCCACACCACTTGAATGAAGAAGATAAATTCATTTTTTGTCAACTCCGTAAAACATCAACTCCGTCAGACTTTTGTCTGAGGGCTGAAAAATCCTTATTGAATATTTTTATTGGGGATTTCTAAATTACACATCTTTCGAGGCAAAAACACTGTCCTTTTTTGAGTATTTGTTGACTAACCCCTTTCTTTTGTCATCATTATAAAAATATATATTTGTATCACTGTTCTGCAAATTATTTCATGTGCTAGATCTAATGGATAATGTTTGCTTTATAAATATTGTTCTATGTCCTGAATCTAGAAAAACATGCTAAAATGCTAACGAAATTTGCCCTGGAACATTATATAGCTCTATAAATTAAAACAAAAATAAGTTTGGAAATTTGTGTTACATTTGTTTATATTCTAAATGATAGGCCTTTACATTTGTTTATATTCTAAATGAAAGGCCTTTAAGCAGTTTTTGGACAATACATGTAAATATGAAATGCCTTGTATGTCTGACAAAGTTGGCATGAATCCAGTTAGTTGCATTTTATGAAAATTTAAAAAAAAAATGTCTTTACACGTGTGACATGATTTGACATACAAATCATTTAAATCCAAACGGAAAATATTTACACAAGAAGCAACCTAATATCACCCAGTCAAACTCTCAGTCATTTAGTAAGTTCACCATTCTGCCATTCTGTTTTGTAAATTGTTTTGGTACAATAATGTTATTCTCCACTGGGTTTTTATTGTTGTGCATCCCATAATTCTTGATTTGTATTACATTAAAAAAGTCTTACTCTATTGAACATTTTCACATGTTAAGTTGTTACTGATGAGTAATGAACATCCTGTTTTAAGAATGTGGCCAAACATTTCCATCCATTTTTATAGTAATTTCATATTACGGATACTTTGGTCTATCAAAATATATATTTAAAATGTTGTCAATATTAAGACATATGTGGGGGAAAAAGTTGAGACTTTCCCGTCTTGTAAGAATCCCTGAGCTATATATATATCTCAGAAAATAACTTCCGTGTGAAACATTGTTGCATTTAAACTTTTAGATCACAGATTATTTTGTGTGCTGAACGTGAAGAAGATGTTTGCAATGTGATGTAATAGCTATACATTTCGACTGGGAAATGCTTAATGGTTGTGTTTTTGTCTCCTTATCATTGGAATCTACCTGCTTCTTATGTCAGAGTGAATGTGCTGCTTATTCTTTAACTTCAGGCTGTGTGTGACAGCTGTCTTTCTATTGGCCCTCTGTGTTTTACAAAAAGTATTCTCTCCTACATTGAGTGTGCTGGTATTACGGACACTGTCCTACCAGCATCACACGCCTGTTACACTCACATCCTTGGATGTGTCACTGTTGTCGCTTTTGGTGATAGTGTGATAGTGAAGGCGTTAGGCTGTGCAAGCAGTGTGGTTGTTGTTGCCGGTACATTATCTGTATGGGTGCTGTCTCTGTGAGTGGCAGCCAAAAGCGTGACTCAGCCTCAGGCATGTTTGATTCAGATGTGTCCATTAAGTGATGCAATGTGTCTGTTATTATTCTTGATTTGAGAGTTTGGTACAATGTGTTGGAAGATCTTTTTTTTTTCTTCACCGAAGGCCTAGGGCCAATATCGGGTTCCAATACGGTACACCGTTGACTCAACCAACCATGCGATGCCAACCATACAGAAAGAGTATCACAGAACTGAGTGGCTGAATGTAGGGATAATTCTCATAATGATAACAACAAGAAGATATTACATCATAGTAATATGATAACGTGCTGTCGGACTGTCTATCTCCGGTTGGATTTGGAGCTGAGAGAGAGATGTTCTCGGGCGTATTTACTCAAACACACTGAGTGTTCTATTTCTATTGATCAAATCAACATTGAATGGCAGGCAGGCTATGTCTGGAGCCATTCTGAGGGTGGCAGGGAGGGCCCAGCCATAACAGCACATTAACCACACATTACCATCCCAATGTGAGTGTCATGTCTGAGAAGAGGTGTATTAATAAAGTTGTGCCTACCTGAATGGCAACAGAGATGAAGAGGAAGGCAGCAGTCAAACTGAGGTAGGGACTGTGTCGCATCACCAGGATGAAGCCCTTGTGGAACGGGATCTGCTTCTCCGTCTTCGAAATGTACGGATCTGTGCGAGGGAAAAAAGGAATAAGAGCTGAAAGTGTCAAGAGACAGTTTCTTTGGTTTCTGTCTTCTACCCTAAACCAAGCCCATAAAGCACCATGCATTTTGTGATGAAAGAATATGCAGTAGCATGAGTGAGACACGTATGGGGGGATTTCACTTCCAATCTGGCAACCCTGTAGCTGCCCCTGCATTGCAGCATTGCTATGCTCTGTCTGTTCCACAGGGTTTGCCACTACAGAGAACCAGAACTAACAGGTTCACTAGTGGTGAGGTCAGCAGTTCACTGATAGCCTACATGTGCATGAAAAAAAATATGTATTCATTTTTTTGACCTTTTATTTTAGCAGGGAGTCCCATTGCGACCAATGTCTCTTCTCTTTTGCAGGTGAGCTTCTCATCTCACAATTGCACAGAGATATAGGGGTAGATTCTCTCCTTTTACACTTAATACTTAATTCTTTATTGTCCTTTTTTTCTCTGAGCTAGATAATCATTGGATAAGGCTGGAGCTAGCTAAATAGTCTAAAAACAATGTGACTGAGTGCTACTGTGCTTACTGGTACTTTGCAAATGAGGTTAGAGTGAAATATGAGAGGGGGAAGAGAGCACACACACTTGCAGGGGAAAAGTGTGCACAAACACACACACACAGGCTTCCAGAGTGGCGCAGTGGTCTAAGGCCGCGTCACTACAGATCCTGGTTCGATACCGGGCTGTGTTGTGAGACCCATGAGGCGATGCACAATTGGCCCAGCGTCGTCCAGGTTAGGAGAGGGTTTGGCCGGCTGGGATGTCCTTGTCCCATCGAGCTCTAGCGACTCCTGTGGCGGGCCGGTCGCATGCACGCTGACACGGTCGCCAGGTGTACGGTGTTTCCTCCGAAACACATTGGTGCAGCTGGCTTCTGGGTTAAGCGAGCATTGTGTCAAGAAGCAGTGCGGCTTGGCGGGGTCATGTGTCGGAGGAAGCGTGACTCTCGACCTTCGGCTCTCCCGAGTCCATACAGGAGTTGCAGCGATGGGACAAGAACGTAACTACCATTTGGATATCACGAAATTGGGGACAAAAAGGGGGTACATTAAAAAAAATTATAATAAAACACACAAGCAAAACACACAGACTCACCATCTCTCTCTTTGACTCCCAGGAACATGACCACAGTGCAGATGAGAAACACTCCTCCTATCACACCTGCAGCAATCATATACACCTCCTTCTGCAAGAGGATAAAAGTAGAGAGAGAAAACAATCATACTGTACACCTCATTCTAGAGCATATACACCTCATTCTACAAGGAAGCTAGAGAGCATATACACCCCATTCTACAAGGAGGATAGAGAGCATATACACCCCATTCTACAAGGAGGATAGAGAGCATATACACCCCATTCTACAAGGAGGATAGTGAGCATATACACCTTCTACGAGGATAGAGAGCATATACACCTCATTCTACAAGGGAGGATAGTGAGCATATACACCTCATTCTACAAGGAGGATAGAGAGCATATACACCTCATTCTACAAGGAGGATAGAGAGCATATACATCTCCTACAAGGAGGATAGAGAGCATATACACCTACAAGATTAGAGAGCATATACACCTCATTCTACAAGGAGGATAGAGAGCATATACACCCCATTCTACTACACCCCATTCTACAAGGAGGATAGAGAGCATATACATCTCCTACAAGGAGGATAGAGAGCATATACACCTACAAGATTAGAGAGCATATACACCTCATTCTACAAGGAGGATAGAGAGCATATACACCTCCTACAAGGAGGATAGAGAGCATATACACCTACAAGAGTAGAGAGCATATACACCTCATTCTACAAGTAGGATAGAGAGCATATACACCTCCTACAAGGAGGATAGAGAGCATATACACCTCCTTCTACAAGGAGGATAGAGCGCATATACACCTCCTTCTACAAGGAGGATAGAGCGCATATACACCTCCTTCTACAAGGAGGATAGAGCGCATATACACCTCCTTCTACAAGGAGGATAGAGAGCATATACACCTCCTTCTACAAGGAGGATAGAGCGCATATACACCTCCTTCTACAAGGAGGATAGAGCGCATATACACCTCCTTCTACAAGGAGGATAGAGAGCATATACACCTACAAGGAGGATAGAGAGCATATACACCTACAAGGAGGATAGTGAGCATATACACCTCATTCTACAAGGAGTATAGAAAGTATATACACCTTCTGCAAAGGCAGGAAGAAAACAAGTGTAAATCTATCCTTTATTTGTTTATTTGGATCCCCATTAGGTATTACATTACACTACTCTTCCTTGGGCCCACTATCAATATTTTTGTCTTCGGTTACAGAAGGGGCACATCTGTACTGAGCCTTCCTCAATTTCTATTTTGCAACTCCACCCAAATACTGCACTTCAACTGTCATCAAAAAGTCACATTAGAAGATATCAATGTGTTTGTTGACCCTGTCATTTTACGCTAGTACTCCTTACATCGCTCTAGCAGATACGAGATCTCATAAATAACTCAACAGATTAGATAAAAGCAAGTTAATTCGGATCCTTAAATACAGTCTACCAAAATACTATAGAGCCTTGAAGATTTCATGTTAATCCCAACAGGAACTGAACTGCCCTAAACAACTCCCGGCTTGTTTGCTATTTTTCCATGCAGCGCAGCTAAGTGGTTTATTATTATTTATTCACATCAAACGTTTTGCCAGTTTCTGAGGGACTGGAGAACTCGCCCAGGGGAATGTGCCACCCTCACCCGCAAACTCAGAGGAATCTAGTGGTGACAGTGCTCCAAGTGTGTGTGCGTTTGTGTGGTTGTGTGTAAGTGCTCAGCATGGCTACAGAGGGCCCTGCGTGGTGAGAGAGCCGAACCATCAAGGTTTACCCATAATCATTTGGAAAGGCACCACTTGAGCCCCTGAATAGCCGCGGCGTGCCCACATCCAACACGGAATAGTTTGGGCTGGAGCCCGCTCGCCGCGTTTTGCCCATGAACCTATAAACCACCTTTGCATTCACAAGATTCACAGCAGGATTTCTGGGTTGTCTCGGTGATGTTTTCATTGGCTACATGTACAGTATACTGCTAAGGAAATGAACAACCAGTTCAATTCAAATGTAATGTTCCGGTCTGGATTTGGCTGGAAATAGATGTTCAATATTGTTAGTCCCCTAAATCCCAACAAACTGCATGTCGAGTTTGGGGTCTGGGGTTCATTCAGGTGTTTTTGAATGGGATAAAAAATAGCCTTAATCACAAACAGACTGTGGTCACCCCCTCATTGTGGGGAGGGGTCTCTTATTTTAGGGAAGGGGTTTGATGACTGATGTCAGGGAGGAACCCCTTTTTGTGGTCAGTGCCAGGGGAGGGGAGGGAGCTGTGGGAGAGGCTCTTTTTCATCCTATGGTCACTTCAAACCCAGGATGATAAATAATATATGTATATAAAGCCCTCTTGAAGTTGGTACGTGGTAAGGCTAAATTTCACCGCTAGACAGTCTGCAAACACAAACTTCCTATTCATCATATTCCTTTTAGTTTCAACAAATCACTCGTTTTATACTTCTTGACCTTTAACTTGTTTCCTGTTTGTTTCCTTGCAACTTAAGGCTTTAAAAAAAGTGAAGAAAAAGATGACCCTGAAAGTGAAGCCCTGAGGTAGTTGAGGACACTACTGTCAGTTACAGTTATTTTCAAAATCGGATCACCATGGTAACACCCCAGGTCAGGTTGTTTGTTGTCGCGGTGACACTTACAGCATGTGACAGGAAGTCCTGGGAGTGAACGATTCTTTTGACGATCTCGGCCCCGCTGCCATTGCCTAGGTGACCGGTGGACATGTTGTGGTGGGGGCAGTGCTTCAGGGTGTGGGCGCTCGCCACAATCTGACCCTGGATGGCAGCGCCAACTAGAGTACCCAGCACCTCCAGGGTCATACCTGCAATATAACACATGTATTACAGTATTAAGTACTATCAAAACAGAATGACAGAATAGTGCCTGAATTTGATTAACAACGTACGGTCTGTTTAATAGTGACCTACGATAGGCTGTGGCTGAGTCTCTCTCCTTCTGGTCTGCACTGAGGAACATGGTGAGGGCAGAGTAAGGCACATGGAAACACTGGGAAACACAGAAGAACCACAGAGGACATGATTAGATATAGGACAGAGTCCATATAATTTCCACTTTTTGGGGATATTTAATGCTCCACTTAAGACGATGATTCACTGCAAAATTAACTTTTAAGAGCCTTAAGTTTAAGCTACAAATATATATATTTTTTTGCATAGGCTGCGTCTCAATCCACCACATCCGTTTATGCTGGCCTTCAGTGGTGGAAGGTAGGCGAGCTACAGGTGTGACTGTCAGACCATGAAATGTCCCGAAAATCGGTCAGACCATGAAAACGTCTGTAGCATCTGAACTGTTCGGGCAACAAACTAACAAACTTCCACTATGGAAAGAGGAGATTCTCATGAACAGGACGGTGTTCTCAGTTTTGTGTCACGTGACTCATTTAAAGGTAACCGGTCCCGGTAAAAATAAAAAAGTAAATTATGGAGGTAGTTTTGTGCCAAAAAAAAAAAAGGGGTTTAAATGTGTCCAAAAAACACAAATATTTCCTTAGCTTTCTCCGAGACATAGGAAAGACACTTCAAAACTTTATTCCTTATGATAGATTTTTTGACTGTCTGTTTTTCCATTTGTGCATTCCATGTGTTTCAATGGGCTATAGTAGTAAATGCCAAATTCAATATTTAATTATTTTTGTTTATTTATACAGGGGTCCTAAAATTCCTAATCAAATAGCTACATGATCCATGGTATGACCATCTTAAAAACAATTCCATATGTTAGCTTAGTAGAACCCCCCCCGTCTGTAAGCCTCAGCTCCCTGTTTTCCTCTCAAGCTGCCCAGTAGAACAGTCAGCAACTATTCACCTTCAACCCCAGCCTTTCTTCTCCTTTGTCATTTACACAACAGCTCAGTCAGCATTGTGGCCGAACGATGCAGCTACCGAACAACTGACCGAGCATCCAAAGAGACAACAGAAATAAACGCTGCCATGAAAGACTGTCCCAGCCCTTCTCCTTCTCTTCAGGCCCAGGGCGGGATGGAGAGAAGGACGGATGGAGGGATGGCCAAGCATGTCATTTGTAGGGCCTTGTTGGGGGAAAAAAACTAAATGTATAGAATCCAATTTGCCCAGAGCTTTGCCTCATGTAAAAGGATTAGTCATCAAATCATGATTGAATGATCACACTGGCCTGTTTTTTAAAAATTGTTACTACTGTAGGGCTTTAAAGTGATAGCAGCCGTTCGTTCTCAGTCTCTCACACACAAAGACAATGAAGTGAAGCTAAAAGTGGTAACCAGCATTTACCCATCCAGCGGTCTCTGGCAGGGCCGAGCATATACTTATCAAGTAATTAGAATGACATGTCATTATAGGCCATCGCATTGTGGCTACGATGGGCAGTGGGCAACATGCTCTTTAGCACATGTTAAAAAGATTAGAGAGAGCAGAGGAGAGAGTGTGAGAGAGAGAGCAGAGAGAAAAAGAGAGAAGGAAAGGGTTTGAAGCTGTACCTTAGTAACAAAATAAACCTAAATAAACACACTTGTTTGAGGTGAACTATCAACAAGGTTTGGTTTTATGACACGTTGGCTCTGCTCACGATATTTTTGTGTTGGGTTCGGCAAGTCTGCATCTTTTCTGGCAAATAAAAAGCAGTATCCAGGAACAATGGTAGGTGTATACTATGAGTGCACAAAGTCCGTGTTGAATAGTGTTAGAGAGGATACTGTATCTGAGAACGAGGATGTGTAAATGGTTGTCCTTGTGGGCCAACACTTTTGTCCTAGGTAGCTGTCTGGTACTCACAGTGATGAGTGTCTGGTAGAGGCAGTAGAAGCCCAGGTACCAGATGAAACGTCCGTTTGTGAAGGGAGGAACAAACCAAAGGTAGAAGTAGGAGACCACCACAAACGGAGTACAGCCCACCATCCTACAGAGAGAAAAAGGGAGGGCAGGGTTATTGTTCTTATTGCATATCTTAATGGCCATTGTTTAAGCAAACATTTGAGTCAAATTTGGAATCTTTTTTTATTTATTGTGAAACTTTGGCCTCATTATACATTATACCTCATTATATACTCATTTACAGTGCCTTGCAAAAGTATTCGTCCCCCTTGGCGTTTTTCCTATTTTGTTGCATTACAACCTGCAATTTAAAGAGATTTTTTATTTGGATTGCATGTAATGGACATACACAAAATAGTCCAAATTGGGGAAGTGAAATGAATTAGAGAACTTGCTTTCCAAACAGGTCAGGGACAAAGTTGTGGAGAAGTACAGATCAGGGTTGGGTTATAAAAAAATATCTGAAACTTTGAACATCCCACAGAGCACCATTAAATCCAATATTAAAAAAATGGAAAGAATATGGCACCACAACAAACCTGCCAAGAGAGGGCCGCCCACCAAAACTCACAGACCAGGCAAGGAGGGCATTAATCAGAGGCAACAAAAAGACCAAAGATAACCCTGAAGGAGCTGCAAAGCTCCACAGCGGAGATTGGAGTATCTGTCCATAGGACCACTTTAAGCCGTACACTTCACATAGCTGGATTTTACGAGAGAGTGGCCAGATAAAAGCAGATAAAAGAAAAAAATAAGCAAACACGTTTGGTGTTCGCCAAAAGGCATGTGGGAGACTCCCCAAACATATGGAACAAGGTACTTCGGTCAGATAAGACTACAATGTAGCTTTTTGGCCATCAGGGAAATTGCTATGTCTGGCGCAAACCCAACACCCCATCACCCCGAGAACACCATCCTCACAATGAAGCATGGTGGTGGCAGCATCATGCTGTGGGGATGTTTTTCATCATCAGGGACTGGGAAACTGGTCAGAATAGAAGGAATGATGGATGGCGCTAAATACAGGGAAAGTCTTGAGGGAAACCTGTTTCAGTACTCCAGAGATTTGAGACTGGGATGGAGGTTCACCTTCCAGCAGGACAATGACCCTAAGCATACTGCTAAAGCAACACTCGAGTGGTTTAAGGGGAAACATTTCAATGTCTTGGAATGGCTGTTTCAAAGCCCAGACCTCAATCAAATTGAGAATCTGTGGTATGCCTTAAGGATTGTACACCAGCGGAAACCATCCAACTTGAAGGAGCTAGAGCAGTTTTGCCTTGAAGAATGGGCAAAAATCCCAGTGGCTAGATGTGCCAAGCTTATAGAGACATACCCCAAGAGACTTGCAGCTGTAATTGCTGCAAAAGGAAGCTCTACAAAGTATTGACTTTTGGGGGTGAATAGTTATGCATGCTCAAGTTTACTGTTGTTTTCTCATTTCTTTTACAAGAACAACATATTTTGCATCTTCAAAGTGGTAGGTAGGCATTGTTGTGTAAATCAAATGATACAAACCCCCCAAAAATCTATTTTAATTCCAGGTTGTAAGGCAACAAAATAGGGAAAATGCCAAGGGGGTGAATACTTTCGCAAGCCACTGTACCTCAACAGGCTAGTTTAGACAACTGTGTATAAAAGCCTGTAAACCTGTTAGGCCAGTGATAGACTGATGGTGTGTGGGCTGTTTTGGGAGAGATGGATTGGGTGTTTGTGACTCTGAAGGTTTCCGTTCTGAATTAGTGTGGCGGCACAGTGGGAGAACAGGAAGATGCACTATGCCACAGGATCGCTAACCCGCATGGTCATGAGCTTTATTCAGGCACACACACACACACACACACACACACACACACAGGCATCTCAGGACAGAATAATGATTTTGCATTGTGCAGTTTGGAGGATGTGGGGAGCTGTGTTGTCTATGTATAATTCATCCATATACAACTGGTACATACTGTATCATTATGGGCTGTGTTTCACTGTGGAGAGAGAGAGAAGGTTGTGGACTAGTGCACTTTCCTCCAGTCATCAATGACTATCTCATCTATAACCACTGAGTTATACACGAATAGGCTCTAATTCTTTCCCACTAAAGCAACATCGGCTCCTAGTCTAAGACGGACACCCAAAAATCTAAGCTATATCTTAGGTTAATCTGATAACATCTACTGAGTATCTGTATACTTAGGAAAACATCCTTATCATAAAGACTCAAGTCCAACCACTGCTCTGCAGCTGTAGTGTCAACTAAGTACATATAGTTAACACAACTAAGCAAGTGTTTGCTAGCTCAACCACATCCTCTATGCACCACTCCAAAATAGCCACAGTCGTGTTGTTTTGGTGACGACGCCAAAACGTTTCCACAAAAGGTGTCGCGTTCTGACCTTAGTTCCTTTGTTTTTGTCTTTGTTTTAGTATGGTCAGGGCGTGAGTTGGGGTGGGCAGTCTGTTTGTTTTTGATATCGGCCTAGTATGGTTGTCAATCAGAGGCAGCTGTCAATTGTTGTCCCTAATTGAGAATCATACTTAGGTAGCCTTCCACACGGTACTGTTTCGGTTTTCGTTCGTTCACTTTATTGTTTTGTATTTCAGTGTTCAGTTCGTTTCATTAAATATTACATCATGAACACTTACCACGCTGCGCTTTGGTCCGATCCTTCTTCCACCTCAATGCAGTTACAAATGGACCTGAACTCTAACCTTTGACCTGATAGGACTCCAAGGTGTTTGACCCCCATCCACATACTAAACCCCACACCCTCTGCTCCAGTTGCCCTCACTCCAGATCTGTCCTGCCCTAGAATTCAGTTCAACTAATAATAGATAGAAAGTTAATTGCATGGATTTGTTTCCCTATTAATAATGTAAAATTAGCAGCTGTACAGAAAGACTCATGTGACGGCCAAATTACAGGAGGAACTTATTGATGCAATTAAAGGTTTTAAGTCTGGGAAAACTCCAGGGCTGGATGGCATACCAGTTGAGGTATATCAAACCTTTTTAATGTACTCAAAGGTCCGTTATAAGCATGTTTTAACCACTCCTATAAAAATGGTACATTATCAGCTACTCAACAAGAAGGTCTGATTTCATTATTACTGAAACAGGACACAAGTGTTAAATATATATAAGATCCAGTTCATTAAAAAAATTGGACACCCCTTACACTTCAGTGTTGTGATGCAAACATTATAGCAAAATGCATAGCGCACAGAATTAGAAAGGTATTGTTGGATAATATTCATCCTTTTTTTACATGGACGATACATTGGAGATAATATAAGACAAGTACTGGAAACAATAGAACAATATGAAAAATCTGGGAAACTAGGCCTGGTATTCATTGCTGACATTGAAAAGGATTTTGATAAAGTACAACTGGAATGTATATATAAATGCCTGGAATATTTCAATTTTGGAGAATCTCTTATACAATGGGTTAAAGTTATGTATAATAACCCTAGGTGTAAAATACAAAATAATGGCTACTTCTCAGAAAATATTACACTGTCAAGAGGAGAAAAACAAGGTTGTCCCCTATCGGCATTTCTAATTATTATGGCCATCGATATGTTAGCTATTAAAAGCAGCTCCAACAATAATATCAAGGGGCTGGAAATCCAGGGCCTAAAAACAAAAGGTGTATGCTGATTATTCATTTAAATGCACAATTTGGATCCCTCCACAGCCTCGGAGAATCTAGATACTTTTTCTAACCTCTCTGGATTGAAACCAAATTAGGCTAAGTGTACTAAATTATGTATTGGATCACTAAAAAAAATACAACTTTTACATTACCATGTGGGGGTGCCACAGGGTTCAATTCTCGGGCCGACTTCTCTGTATATATCAATGATGTCGCTCTTGCTGCGGGCGATTCCCTGATCCACCTCTATGCAGACGACACCATTCTGTATACTTCCGGCCTGTCCTTGGACACTGTGCTATCTAACCTCCAAACGAGCTTCAATGCCATACAACACTCCTTCCGTGGCCTCCAACTGCTCTTAAACGCTAGTAAAGCCAAATGCATGCTTTTCAACCGTTCGCTGCCTGCACCCGCATGCCTGACTAGAATCACCACCCTGGATGGTTCCAACCTAGAATATGTGAACATCTATAAGTACCTAGGTGTCTGGCTAGACTGTAAACTCTCCTTCGAGACTCATATCAAACATCTCCAATCTAAAATCAAATCTAGAGTCGGCTTTCTATTCCGCAACAAAGCCACCAAACTTACCCTAGTAAAACTGACTATCCTACCGATCTTCGACTTCGGCGATGTCATCTACAAAAAAGCTTCCAACACTCTACTCAGCAAACTGGATGCAGTTTATCCCAGTGCCATCCGCTTTGTTACTAAAGCACCTTATACCACCCACCACTGCGACCTGTATGCTCTTGTCGGCTGGCCCTCGCTACATATTCGTTGCCAGACCCACTGGCTCCAGGTCATCTACAAGACCATGCTAGGTAAAGCTCCGCCTTATCTCAGTTCACTGGTCACGATGGCAACACCCACCCGTAGCACACGCTCCAGCAGGTGTATCTCACTGATCATCCCTAAAGCCAACACCTCATTTGGCTGCCTTTTGTTCCAGTTCTCTGCTGCCTGTGACTGGAACGAATTGCAAAAATTGCTGAAGTTGGAGACTTTTATCTCCCTCACCAATTTCAAACATCTGCTATCTGAGCAGCTAACCGATCGCTGCAGCTGTACATAGTCTATCGGTAAATAGCCCACCCAATTTGACCTACCTCACCCCCATACTGTTTTTATTTATTTACTTTTCTGCTATTTTGCACACCAATATCTCTACCTGTACATGACCATCTGATCATTTATCACTCCAGTGTTAATCTGCAAAATTGTAATTATTCGCCTACCTCCTCATGCCTTTTGCACACAATGTATATAGACTCCCCCTTTTTTCTACTGTGTTATTGACTTGTTAATTGTTTACTCCATGTGTAACTCTGTGTTGTCTGTTCACACTGCTATGCTTTATCTTGGCCAGGTCGCAGTTGCAAATGAGAACTTGTTCTCAACTAGCCTACCTGGTTAAATAAAGGTGAAATAAAATAAAAAATTAAATGTAGTTTACCAATAAAATGGTTTGACGGTGACGTGGACAACTAAACGGTATATTTATATAATGAATATGAACTCGAGGGCAGAAATGATTAAATATGAATGCATTAGACCTCTCACTAAAGGCTTCAGTCACAAAAGTTGTACTCAAATCCAAACTGGTTCTCTAACAGATTAGTAAAATTGTCTCATCCCATGTTCAAGAATGGCCTTTTCCCCTTTATTCAGATTACAACCTCACTTTCGGTTGTTTGAAAATGAAATAATCTCTAAAATATCGCTATTTTTAAAACAAGCTAGAGAAAGTTGGTTGCAATTTCAGTTTAATCCACCAGAAAAGACAGAACTAATACAAAAAAATATTATGGCTAAACTCAAATATACTAATTGTTTTAAAATACATATTTCTGGGGGGAAAAAATATTTTAAAAAGGTAAAACATTGTAAATGATATCATAAATAGGACTGGTGGAGTTATGTCCCACATGCAGCTAACAAAAATATATGGAAATGTCTGCTCTACCCAAAATTACATCCAACTAATTGCAGCATTACTGTCACGTTCTGACCGTAGTTCTTTTGTTTTGTCTTTTGTTTTTGTATGGTCAGGGCGTGAGTTGGGTGGGTTGTCTATGTTAGTTTGTCTATGATTTTCTATGTTTGGCCTGGTACGGTTCTCAGAGGCAGCTGTCAATTGTTGTCCCTGATTGAGAACCATACTTAGGTAGCCTGTTTTCCATTGTGTTTTGTGTGTGGTTATTTTCTCTTTAGTGTTGTACCTTACAGGACTGTTCGTTTATTGTTTTGTTTTCAGTGTTCATTAAAATATTTTCAAATATGAACACTTACCACGCTGCACCTTGGCCCTCCTCTCCTTCCCCAGATGACAAGCGTTACAATTACCGCAAAAATGGAAGAAGCAAGTGGAGGGGGGAGTAAGGTACTTGTCTGTCGGCCCAGCATTAAAGACCAAAATTGGTTAAAGAAAATTTTGATAAAGAAAAAAGTACACCAGTTTAATTTAAGGACCAAACAATTGACAGCTGTGCCATACAGAATGCAAAATAGTTGGGAAGAGATTTTTGACGTACCGATTACAAAGCACATTATGCTGGATTCAAAACTTATATTTTTAAATTCTAACTTATTATATGGCTGAAGAATTGCAACATTTACGTGGAGCTAACTCTGCGAATAGCTCTGCTGGGTGATTTGAAAAGTCATAGTCAATCAATCAATAATATAATAATAATTATTGCAAAAAATGTATCTTTAATTTACAATCTGTAGAAACTATGAGAATAGAAAGGTTCAGAACTTTTGTGAAACAGCACAGTTAAAAGTATATGGAAATAGAAATCAAACTGGATGGTCTTCAGAGACAGAAGGGAGGGGGTTGAGGGTAGCTGAAGGCTGGGAGTAAAAACAAACAAAAAATAACTATTGTAAAATACATTGTGCCTGTAAAATGTATATAGGACGTATAACCTGGAAGTAGAAGCCCTAAGTGTTGTTGTCCTTTAGTTTACCTCAATTAGGGAAGGGGTGGTAGGGTTAGGGGAAAATAATAAAATATATATTTTTTAAATATATAGACACAGTACCAGTCAAAAGTTTGGACACATCTACTCATTCCAGGGTTTTTCTTTATTTTTACTATTTTCTACATTGTAGAAAATATTTATCTGCAATATTAAAGCTGATCTACCCCCCCAAAAAAACAAAAACAAATAGAAAGAGGGATTAATAGAGAAAGCGAGAGATAGAGAAAGCAGGAGAACGAGGTAGAGAGGGGACAGAGAGAGAAAGAGAAAGCGGTAGAGAGAGGTAGAGAGTGGTGAGTTCTGGTACAGTCCAGCTCTCCCTGTGACACAGAGGCCTGTCCTTAGTGATTGTTCAGCCACACAAAGAGTGTGACAGGGCTGCCTAGCACTGGGGCTGGGGCTGGGGTTGGGCTTGCTGCTGTATAGGCTGGTCATGGGAGGGTTGAAAAGGCACAGTGACTGAATGGAACAGTTATAATGTTAGAATAGACTGTTAGAATGTTCTGTAAAATGGCTCACAGGATGGGTAGTAAGATAATCCAATGGGAGTTTTTCAAAAAGGGAAGTAGGGAAAAACACATGCACCTAGGCAGTCACAGAGAGACTGAGACCAAAGCAAGAAGGGGATTTCAGCTCCATCACACTCTCAGAAATGGTGAGTGAAATGTCCCAGTTTTATCTAAACGTTCCTCTCTGTTGGCATGGCGGGCTCTAACATAAACACAGTAGTACCCAGGGGTACCAACCGGGCACAGTCATAAACCGCTCAGGACACACACACACACACACACACACACACAACCGGGTACAGCCCCGGTGTTCTGCCACAAACTGCTCAGGACATAGATACTGATCCCTTCCTGTCTGTCTGATGATGTCACAGCCCAGGTCCAGGGGACTTCCTGTCTGACAGTTAGAGGGGCATTCCCTCAGGAGTTAACTATAGGGAGGGTCTGGCTTTCTCACGGTGCTGATGATCATCATACACACACAAACGGGCATGGCCCCAGCATTCTGCCACAAAAACACTCAGAGACACACATACAGTGGTAATCAAATCAGTAATGCTGTGATCTGGGATCTCTCCAGCCTGTCAGCTTGTCAGTAATCTATGCCTTGTAAAGCTTATACAGCACTACCTCAGTCACATCAGAATCAGCACTAAGTACTCAACCAGTACTTCTTGTAAGTGAGTCGTGTCAAGCCAGTACGTTTACACAGCTTTGCGCTGACACACGCACACTTTAGAGCTGACACCTAGGGTTACGGTTAAGTTTGATGTGCTGCTTTTGGTAAACACTCTCTGCAGGTCTACAGTTAAGGGTACAGCTGTGGATTACAAATATCTAATTAAAATGTATTCGTCACATGCACTAAATACAACAGGTATAGACTTAACCGTGAAATGCTTGCTAACGAGCCCTTCCCAACGATGCAGAGTTAAATAATAACACAAGAAGAATAAAATGCATGTACAGTTACAAGAAAAGGTATGTGAACCCTTTGGAAATACCTGGAGTCCTGCATAAATTGGTCATACAATTTGATCTGATCTTCATCTAGGTCACAACAATAGACAAACACAGTCTGCTTAAAGTAATAACACACAAACAATTATACATTTTCATGTCTTTATTGAACACACCGTGTAAACATTCACAGCGCAGGGTGGAAAAAGTATGTGAACCCTTGGATTTAGTAACTGGTTGACCCTCCTTTGGCAGCAATAACCTCAACCAAACATTTTCTGTAGTTGCGGATCAGACCTGCACAACGGTCAGGAGGAATTCCTCTTTACAAAACTGTTTCAGTTCAGCAATATTCTTGGGATGTCTGGTGTGAACCGCTCTCTGTGAAGCCAGAGCAATTCAATTGGGTTGAGGTCAGGACTCTGACTGGGCCAATACAGAAGGCGTATTTTCTTCTGTTCAAGCCATTGTGTTGTTGATTTACCTCTATATTTTGGGTTGTTGTCCTGTTGCATCACCTAACTTCTGTTGACCTTCAATTGGTGGACAGATAGCCTTACATTCTCCTGCAAAATGCCTCGATAAACTTGGGAATTCATTTTTCCGTAGATGATAGCAAGCTGTCCAGGCCCTGAGGCAGCAAAGCAGCCTCAAACCATGATGCTCCCTCCACCATACTTTACAGTTGGGATGAGGTTTTGATGGTGTGCTGTGCCTTTTTTTTCTCTCCACACATATTGTTGTGTGTTCCTTTCAAACAAATCAACTGTAGTTTTATCTGTCCACAGAATATTTTGCCAGTAGCGCTGTGGAACATCCAGGTGCTCTTTTGCGAGCTTCAGACGTGCAGCAATGGGTTTTTTTGGACAGCAGTGGCTTCTTCCGTGGTGTCCTCCCATGAACACCATTCTTGTTTAGTGTTTTACATATTGTAGACTCATCAACAGAGATGTTAGCATGTTCCAGAGATTTCTGTATGTCTTTAGCTGACACTCCAGGATTCTTCTTAACCTCATTGAGCATTCTGCACTGTGCTCTTGCAGTCATCTTTGCAGGACAGTCACTCCTAGGGAGAGTTGCAACAGTGCTGATATTTCTCAATTTATAGACAATTTGTCTTACCGTTGACTGACTATTAGAGATTATTTTGTAACCCTTTCCAGTTTCATGCAAGGCAACAATTCTTAATCTTAGGTCTTCTGAGATCTCTTTTGTTTGAAGCATGGTTCACATCAGGCAATGCTTCTTGTGAATAGCAAGAATAGGATCGGTGATGGCTAGAAGGCTGGTGACGTCGACCACCGAACGCCGCCCGAACAAGGAGAGGGACCGACTTCGGAGGAAGTCGTGACACCTAGGAGTTCACATACGTTTTCCAACCTACACTGTGAATGTTTAAATGATGTCTTCAATATGGACAAGAAAAACACAATAATTTGTGTTATTAGTTTAAGCACACTATATGTCTATTGTTGTGACTTAGATGAAGATCAGATCAAATTTGATGACCAATTTATTCAGAAATCCAGGTATTTCCAAAGTGTTCACATACTTTTTCTTGCCACTGTATATACATGGAGTAACAGTACAGAGACAATGTGCAGGGGTACGAGGTATTTGAGGTAGATATGTAATGAAGGCAGGGTGAAGTGATAGATAATAGATAATAATAAGACTAAAAATTGACTAGGCATCAGGATATATAATAATAAGAGTAAGAATAAAGAACAGATGAGTGTGCAAGTGTGTGTGTTTATGTGTCTGTCTCTCTGCGTGCGTGTGTGTGTGTGTGTGTGTGTATTGTCTGTGAATGTGTGTGGGTCGTGTGAGAGTGTGTATATACTGTATAGTATTGTATAGTATTGTGTGTGTGCAAAACCGGTGTAAGTTAGGAACTTTTAAGCAAACTTATGACATAGGGGGTAGAAGCTGTTTCGCAGTCTGTTGGTCTGAGAGCCGATGCTTCGGTACCGTTTGCCGGAGGATGGCAGAGTAAACAGTCTATGACTTGGGTGCTGGAGTCTTTGGCAATTTTTTTAGGCCTTCCTTTGACACCACCTGATATAGAGATCAAGGATGGCAGGGAGCTCGGCCCCATCGATGTACTGAGCTGTCTGCACCACCCTCTGTAGCGTTTTGCGGTCGAGGGTGGTGCATTTGCCATACCAAGTGGTGATTCAGCCAGTCAAGATGCTCTCGATGGTGCAGCTGTCGAACGTTTTGAGGATCCGAGGGCCCGTGCAAAATCTGTTCAACCTCCTGAGGGGGAAGAAGCGCTTTCATGCCCTCTTCACGACTGTGCGGGTGTGAGTTGACCATGTAAAGTCCTTAGTGAAATGGATACCAAGGAACGTGAAGCTCTCGACCGGCTCCACTACAGCCTTGTCGATATGGATGGGGGTGTGCGCTCCACTCTTTCTACTGTAGTCCACAATCAGGTCTTTGGTCTTAGGAAAAGGTTGTTGTCATGGCACAACACTGCCACGTTTATGACCTCCACCCAGTAGGCTGTCTCATTGCCGCAGATAAACAGCCCTACCACCGTCGTGTCATCAGCAGACTTGATGATGATGTTGGAGTCGTGCGTGGCCACGCACTCGTGAGTGAACAGGGAGTACAGGAGGGGACTAAGCACACAACCTGGGGGACGGCGTGGCGGGGGGTAGTTGCCTACCCTCACCACCTGGGGCCATCCCGTCAGGAAGTCCAGGATCCAGTTACAGAGGGAGGTGTTCAGTCCCAGGGTCCTTAGCTTGGAGGGGACTATGATGTTGAAATCTGAGCTGTGGTCTATGGACAGAAATCTCACATAGTTATTTCCCTTCTTGTCCAGGTGGGAGAGGGCAGTGTGAAGTGCAATTGAGATTGTGTCATCTGTGGATCTGTTAGGGCAGTATGCTAATTGGAGTGGGTCCAGGGTGTCTGGGATGATGGTGTTGATGTGTGTCATGACCATCCTTTCAAAGCACTTCCTAAATGCAGATGTGAGTGCTACAGGGCGATAGTCATTTAGGCAGGTTACCTTGGAGCTCTTAGGGACAGGGACAATGGTGGTCAGTTGGGATTACATACTGGGACGAGGAGAGATTGAAAATGTCAGCGAAGACACTTGCCAGCTGGTCTGGGCATGCATTGAGAATGTGCCCTGGTATTCCGTCTGGCCCGGTGGACCTTGCGAGGGTTAAAATGTTTAAAACTTTTACTCACGTCAGCCACGGGGAAAAGCGTTAGTATAATTCAATAGAGTCCAAATGTGAAGCCTAGCATTTATAGGTAGCATTTCTCAGAGTGTATATAAACACTAAGATCTGTGGTCCTCTGGAGCTGCTCTGCTGTTTTTTCCCTTGGGAAAAAGGTGTGTGCACTCTGTGCAATCAGTGATTGATGTGTGTATGGCCTCACCAGGGCATGAGTCTGCCTATCCTGGTCCACTTGCTCTTGGTGATGAAGAAGCCGACAACAGGGTCGGTCATGGCTCCCCATGCCTTCCCTATGAACAGAACCATGGAGGCCTGGAACGGGTTGATCTGAGGAGGAGTTAACAGAGGAATGGAGTTGGAAGGTACAGAAAGAAGGGAAAAGAGAGAGAGAAAATAGGAAGAGAAAAAGAGAGTGACACACAAAGATTTGTTACCTGGGCGACATCCAGCAGGTAGATTTGGAGGAAGAATGCCGTAGCACTGCCGGCCACCTGATTGGGTGCTCCTCCGATGGCGAAACACAGTTTACTGCAGAAAGACAGCCTCTGGTCCAGCACAGTCTACGGACGGGCAGAAAAAATATCTGAGAGTTACAAGTCAGTTAGGCCTATCACTCACACATTTCATGGAGGTGCATTATCTGAGAAATAGTCAAATAAATGATATGCAAAGCCGATGAGATACAGTTGACTACTCCGTCTTTCTTTACCGTGTAAAGACAATAATTGTGTTTGCTAGCCATGGCTATGTAGCCTAAATATTAGCCTCAGATAAGATACAAGCAGGAAACAAATCTGAAGGTGGAAGCTATCTTTGTGGATAAGGAATACAGATTTTGTAGCAGAGTGAGTCTGTGACAGCAGGGCGCTGGATTTGTGGCGTCCCCCAAAAAAATTCAGAACCACAGAACTGGAGATAAAATTCCATCTTTAGAATTCTATTTTCAGAAATAGATTGTCCACTGTGACGTCAGAGACATCACTGAGCGCCATTCACATAAAGTTCGATACAGAAGTTTGACCTTATGTCATAGACCATGACTAAATTCCTTGTCCAAATAGTATATGAAATATATGTCCAAATAGTATATAAAATATATGTCCAAATATGACTTGCAACATTGTTTAGTGAAGCACTATTCATGAGATGGAAAGGGGAATACTTTATTTGGATAGTCCCAAGTAGATGGTTTGCTGACGTTCAGTAGATGTTCAATAACTGTCAACACCATTTCAACTAACTATCGACTAACCCTAACACTTATGATCAGAGATGTTTCCATCCTTACACATGGAATAGCAGAAAAATCACCAGGCTCCTGGAAAGCCCAATATTTACGACTGTTATGAACATCTCGGAGACAGACACGGAAACACACACGGCACGGACCAAAAATACAGCAGCTTCTGATTCTGATGTCTTTCCTTCAGTCTCTCTCTCCCTCTATATGTACATACAGTATATACATACAGTGCCTTGCGAAAGTATTCGGCCCCCTTGAACTTTGTGACCTTTTGCCACATTTCAGGCTTCAAACATAAAGATATAAAACTGTATTTTTTTGTGAATAATCAACAACAAGTGGGACACAATCATGAAGTGGAACGACATTTATTGGATATTTCAAACTTTTTTAACAAATCAAAAACTGAAAAATTGGGCGTGCAAAATTATTCAGCCCCTTTACTTTCAGTGCAGCAAACTCTCTCCAGAAAAGTTCAGTGAGGATCTCTGAATGATCCAATGTTGACCTACATGACTAATGATGATAAATACAATCCACCTGTGTGTAATCAAGTCTCCGTATAAATGCACCTGCACTGTGATAGTCTCAGAGGTCCGTTAAAAGCGCAGAGAGCATCATGAAGAACAAGGAACACACCAGGCAGGTCCGAGATACTGTTGTGAAGAAGTTTAAAGCCGGATTTGGATACAAAAAGATTTCCCAAGCTTTAAACATCCCAAGGAGCACTGTGCAAGCGATAATATTGAAATGGAAGGAGTATCAGACCACTGCAAATCTACCAAGACCTGGCCGTCCCTCTAAACTTTCAGCTCATACAAGGAGAAGACTGATCAGAGATGCAGCCAAGAGGCCCATGATCACTCTGGATGAACTGCAGAGATCTACAGCTGAGTGTCGTTTAAAGTTTGCCACAAGCCACCTGGGAGACACACCAAACATGTGGAAGGTGCTCTGGTCAGATGAAACCAAAATTGAACTTTTTGGCAACAATGCAAAACGTTATGTTTGGCGTAAAAGCAACACAGCTCATCACCCTGAACACACCATCCCCACTGTCAAACATGGTGGTGGCAGCATCATGGTTTGGGCCTGCTTTTCTTCAGCAGGGACAGGGAAGATGGTTAAAATTGATGGGAAGATGGATGGAGCCAAATACAGGACCATTCTGGAAGAAAACCTGATGGAGTCTGCAAAAGACCTGACTGGGACGGAGATTTGTCTTCCAACAAGACAATGATCCAAAACATAAAGCAAAATCTACAATGGAATGGTTCAAAAATAAACATATCCAGGTGTTAGAATGGCCAAGTCAAAGTCCAGACCTGAATCCAATCGAGAATCTGTGGAAAGAACTGAAAACTGCTGTTCACAAATGCTCTCCATCCAACCTCACTGAGCTCGAGCTGTTTTGCAAGGAGGAATGGGAAAAAATTTCAGTCTCTCGATGTGCAAAACTGATAGAGACATACCCCAAGCGGCTTACAGCTGTAATCGCAGCAAAAGGTGGCGCTACAAAGTATTAACTTAAGGGGGCTGAATAATTTTGCACGCCCAATTTTTCAGTTTTTGATTTGTTAAAAAAGTTTGAAATATCCAATAAATGTCGTTCCACTTCATGATTGTGTCCCACTTGTTGTTGATTCTTCAAAAAAATACAGTTTTATATATTTATGTTTGAAGCCTGAAATGTGGCAAAAGGTCGCAAAGTTCAAGGGGGCCGAATACTTTCGCAAGGCACTGTATCTTTCTCTCGCGCTCTCAATTCAATTTCAATCTAAGGGATTTATTGCCATGGAAAACATATGGTAACATTGCCAAAGCAAGTGAACTCTCTCTCTCTCTCTCTCTCCCCTTTCTTTTTTCTCTTCCCCCATCTCTCTCCACACTCTCTCGCTCTCTCCCGCTAACCTTTGTTGTTTCCATACATTACAGTTATGGGCGGGTTACCTCGCTGCCAACAGCTGTAGGCCTTTCAGGCTTTATGAAAGAAAGATATCACCAAAACAACTACAGACCAACCACAGAGTCCAAAGCCCTTCAACACACTGTCATTATCTGGCTGACTTTATTTTATCTTCTTTCGTCTCCTCAAGAAAACATTGATGGTTTCTAGAATGACAATTCTAGAAGGGAGCTGTGTAATTATTTAAAACACAGCAAGACAAGCGGGTTATGAGTAAGGAAAGAGTAGCATGTGGATTAACTTCAAAACTCTCAGTCTCTACTTAGTCTCTACCCCTTCCACTCATCCTCACTGCAGTTAGCTCTAAACGGGAAGACAAGACAAGTCTTTGGTTTCTACGGAAAATACTGGTTAACTGATGAAGGGTCTTAATATCCCAATGGTCTGTGCCAGATCAGTGACGTCTTGGTTCAACATCAAGTGTGTCTATGACTTTTACCCTCATCTGCAATACAGCTACGTAGTTGGACTCGCCGTCACTGTTTGTATCCCCATAACATACTCCACACTGAGAGGGGGTAAACCCAGAAAACAGAGCTACACTCTTGGAAAAAAGGGTTCCAAAAGGGTTCTGCGGCTGTCCTTATAGGATGACCATTTTTGGTTCCAAGTAGAACCGTTTTTGGTTCCAGGTAAAACTATTTAGGGTTCCATGTAGAACCCTCTGTGGAAAGGGTTCTACATAGAACCTAAAAGGGTTCCACCTGGAACCAAATGGGTTTCTTCAAAGGGTTCTCCAATAGGGACAGCCAAAGAATCCTTTTTGGGTCTAGTTAGCACCTTCTTTTCTAAGAGTGTACTGTAAAGAGGTCATATCGTTTTAGGCTCTCTTTGTACTAGAAGGTTAAATAGTCCACAGGTCATCAAACAAGGATTTATCTGTCTTAACTTCATACCAGATAGTCAGGGCCTGATAGCATTCATTAGTGGCGCTTGCCTAGCTCTACACACAGAGTCTGACTACAGTCTTATTTACTGAGGTCTTATGACTGAAGATGTAAACAGGATATCCCTCCGCTGTCTGAACACACGTTATCTAGCTTCCTATAACTGCATAAACACACACACACACACACACACACACACACAAAAGCACCTCAGAGAGAACAGACCATCAGCATATTGTGGCTCTGGGAAAAATGGGGCAAATTCCCAAAGTAAATGACTTTGTTAATGATGATAAGTGGGGGAAAAAGCGACTCTGGCTACGTGCCTTTATGTTTTTAAAGAGGATCTTCGTTATTAGCCGACTGTGACGCACACAGAGGATGAGTAGGGAATATGTTTGATTGCTTTTCCCACTTCTGTCAGCATTCACAGATTGAGTGTGTGTACTGTATGCGTGTGATAGATAAAGCTGGTTGTATAAAGAAATAAAGCTGGTTTAGAGCTTTACATAAAGGTTTACAGGCAGTAGAATTTCCTCATACAATTTGACATTGGACTTAAAAGGCAGATTTTATGGTTGGTGTGTGTGTGTGTGTGTGTGTGAAAGTGTGTGTGTGAAAGTGTTAGGATGGAACCAGAGTGTGAAGTTCTGGCCTCTGTGATGCCAAGGGATTGGACACAGACTTGGCATACAGAATTTAACTCACAAGGATTACAACATGTAACATACTTATTCTGAAAGCACTTAAACACAGTAATAGAGAAGTCAAACAAGTCCCTCTCCTCTCCTGTCTGGAGCTGTCAGCTGTGTTCTGGTGATTGACCACCAGAGGGCCTGGCTGAAGCTGAGGGACTCACTGTGACAGGTGACTCGTTAGGGCAGGGATCATCAACTAGAAATCATTTGTTTAACTGCAAATTGATAGCAAGAAGCCCAAACAGATATAATATTTGACAAAAAAAACAATCATTTCAAACCTTGCTTACATTTGTATACGATTACACATCTCTCTATTATGTGTGGGAATACTTTGGAACAGATTTCCAACATTTTAATCACTTGGAGCTCATTTGCTGGTGTTTGTACAGTCTTTAATGTCCAACAGCAAAAGAAACACCTGTGGGCCGCCATTTGGGGAACCCTGCATTAGGGGCTTTAGTCTCCTCTGTTTCAGCCTCTGCTTTAGCATGTTTAATTCACCCAGGTCACACACATATCATTCATAAGGGCCATGCTGTACACACACAGCTCCTCCACACTCACATGAACACACACACAGCTCAAGGTCACGCTGCATCCATTCTTTCAGAAAAACGATGTGAATATTACATCACTTTTCTTCATTTGCTATTCACTGAATTAGGACAGCATTAAACACATTGCTGAGCAATAAGTGCAGCCAGACAATATTGAATTTCCAGCAGTGAATAGGCCAGTGTGAATCTAAACATAGAAGACGATGTAGAGTACTTATTTTTGTCTGTATCAATGCACTGGAGGTAATAATGAAACACAATAGGCTACATCTGTATTATAATGAACTGGTGGTATAGTAAAATAAAGGTTTGGCTCCTCGTCTGTCATTGCCTTCCGCCCCTGGGCATGTGTGCTGGAATACCATCAATAAGTAAGCATTCCATTTACTCACACGAGTACACGGCTTCACATATTTTCACTGGCACACACACACACACACACACTGCATTCTTTCACAGGAATGTCTCTTTCTGACATTCAGGCAGTCTTACTGGTACCCAAAAAGCACTCAGGTTGAACTTACACCAATATCATCCATCCAAAAGAGAGAGAAACGTCCTCTGTGTCTGGCCCTAAGCTGTAAGTAGTATTATCACAATCCAACTGATGTTCAATGTAATTAACTAACTCCCTGCCCTCAATCTCTCAAATATCCAGGCATTGTATAACAGCACGCCAGAAAGCCAAACCAAAGGAACATGAACGTCCCCTAAGATGTCAGTCCAGGGGTAAACTAGCCAACTGATTCACAAAATAAAAGCAGTGTTTCCTTACCTGGTGGGGGGGCTTGTTGAAAGCTGGCTCTGGGGTCTTGAAGAGTTTTCTTGCTGGGGTATGGGGTACCCTCTCTCCCTTCGCCATGGCTGGCTCCTGAGCGTGCCTGAGCGTTTGTATGTGAATGTGAGTGAATGTGTGTCTCTCTGAGTCTGAAAGTGCGTGTGTCTGTGTGTGTCTGAGTGTGAGCGTAAGTATGTGTGTGTGTGACTCTAAGTGACGGCCGGGGATGAGCTGGTGTTCCTGTGTGTGTTCGGGAGGACGTGAGGCTGCTCAATTCTGCTGCCACTCACATGCTGCCCTGTGTTCAGTGCTCAGGGGCTGGAACTGAGCCAGAGAGGGAATGGCAGTTAGGCAAGCAGAACCCACACATACTGTAAACACACACATAACCATCCCCTTCACACTCAGATGTCCCCTATTTTTCACCCTGATCTCTATTTCACATGTATTTACGTCAGCCAGCAACACTGCATCACATTAATAGATCTAATTAAGAGATGCCATGTCTTCATGTATCATTATTAAGATAGAATAAAGAAAGTGTGACACCCTATATTGGTTGGCAAAACACATGGAAATATCCTTGCAAATATTCTGCATTTTTGTTTATGAGTGAGGCTATCAACTTTATTCGCCAAATACATTTGCATGTACCAGGAATTTGACGTGGTGAAATGGTGCTGCCACAAACAGAATCTACAGAATCTACCTAACACATATAACAAACAATCATTTATTTTACTATATCATAGCAGTTTTGCCATAAGTGAACACATCCCTTACAACCTCAAATCTCGGTCATTATCTCAATCACGTCCCAGGTAAACAATAAGCAAGAACACAATAATAGAAAGAGAGGTCTGAATTGGCTTTACCTGAGTGATGTTGAGACAAGAGAAGAGTAGAGGCACTCAGTGGATCGCAGGCTCAGAGAGATACAGGGAGAGAGTCGCACGCAGGCAGATTCCAGCAGTAGAGCAGAAGGAGACTGCGGTGTTTGACAGACAGTGCTGTTCCACTTCATTCACTGAGTCTCACAGCGGCACATGCGCCTCCAGTGGTCAACAGTGGTAGCACAATCACAGGAGGTGATAATAACATTGACATTATAGTCATTACAGGGTTATAATAACATACAGTACCACTTACTCATTCAAGGGTTTTTCTTTATTCTCAATATTTTCTACATTGTAGAATAATAATGAAGACATCAAAACTATGAAATAACACATATGGAATCATGTAGTAACCAATAAAGTGTTAAACAAATCAAAATATACTTTCTATTTTAGATTTTTCAAAGAAGCTAAGCTGGTTGAGAAAATGCCAAGAGTGTGAAAAGCTGTCATCAAGCCAAAGGGTCACTAGTTTGAAGAATCTCAAATATATGTTGATTTGTTTAACACTGCCAAGTCCTGACCATAGAGAGCCCTCAGTTCTCTATGGTGTTAAGGTCAGAGCGTGACTGGGGAGGTTATCTGGTTTATAGATTTCTAGGCTGGTGGTTTGTGTGGTTCCCAATTAGAAGCAGCTGGTAATCGTTGCCTCTAATTGGGGATCATATTTAGGTAGGCCTTTCCCCACCTGCATTTGTGGAATGTTGTTTGTGTTAGTGTGTTTGAGCACTACGTCGTCACGGTCTTTAGGTTTTGTTTCCAGTTTCACTTTGTAATTAAAGATGTGGAACTCAATTCACGCTGCGCCTTGGTCTGCTCATTTCCAAAATCGTTAAAAACACCATTTTTAGTTACTACATGATTCCATGTGTTATTTCATAGTTTTGATATCATCACTTATTTTACAATGCAGAAAATAGTAAAATAAAGAAAAACACTGGAACGAGCAGGCGTGTCCAAACATTTTACAGGTACTGTAGGTAGGCTTATATAATGAAGCAGAGGTTGTTTGGACATATTCTAATTATCAGCCACCTTGAAAAATGATGCTCATAAGATGATCAATAAACATTATTTGACCTTAAAAGGCAGTGTAACTTCAGCCTACAGTATGTTTAAAACAAGTTCTAATTTCAATCTACAGAGTTGAGCAAAAATCAGTCTGCAGTGGTCACAATTATGAGATCTGAGAAAAAAACTATGGTATCAGACTTCTCATCCTCTCTACCTCTCTCCCCGAGAGAGCAGCGCAGCCTGTCAAACAGACACACACTTTTTCATTCCGCTATCTCAATGACAGAATCTGTGATTAATGATCCATTGCACATGTGTCACTTACATTGCTGTCTGGTGACATTGTTGGCATAACTTTCCAGCTATCATAATAGGTTACTTTTCCCCACAGTGAATGTTAATGTATTAAATCTTCCTCTTTGCCTCCATGCTATGTGATGCTGGCACCTCACCAAACACCAAATCCGAATGAAAGTTAAGTGAAAGTTGGCTGGATTGGTTTCCCCATGCAGGTCAGAAGCAGATGGTGTTAGGCTAGAGGAATGCATTATATGCAGCCCGGTTGAATGTTTTAACGTTATGCTATGATCGACAGGCCTACGTGGCTGCGATGTAGGTTTAAATTGCAGTCTAATCTGATTCATGAGGGACAGGGGCACACACGCACAAACACACCAGAGACTGTGATACATAGACACACACTTTATACAGGTTATAGGCATAAATCTGGGCACGTTTAATTATAAACTATTATGATTGTCACCAAATAGGCAAATGTCAGGTGCATAGTTAGAAGAATCCCATACCAACCCGTTTTAAAATATGATCTAATATATCCAATGCTTTTTATATTGTTCAAGGGTTAATCTCACTCACGAGTCTTTGTTCAACGATACATTCAGCGCACCTCCTGTCCCACAGAAGACCTGGCTGTTCTCTTCTCTCCTCTTCGCAGCATCCCTTCTTTCACAACAAGGCGTCAAACCGCTGAGCAGTCAACTACACTGCATTCTCTCAGACACGCTGCCAGCAACCGGGGCACAGATATCTGAAAAGGAGAACCCAGCCAAACCCTTAAGATGTCCTCACACATTCCAAACATTCAGTCCGCCCTTGCCAGTAAAATGACTGCCTGCAAATATATCACAATCGGGAAATCATGCATATAAACGCATTACTCCGTATATGTTTCTTATAATGCTAAATAATGCGTGAAGAGGTATGTGCAAATCAAATTTCTGTAGCGGATCAGGTAAAAAGACAGTTTGGAAAATATCAAATGGGACTTAAAGTCAGGTAATTCCAGGCACGCGTAGTGCTATTTAATATGTTGCGGATGGGAAATGTGTCCCCTTTTACTACAGGACCCCGCCGGCAGTCTGCCTGGCAGACCCATGGTAGCCTAAAGAAAATACCTGTCTAGTTCTATGGGTTTTCCAGCTGTGCAGTAGCTTTCACGTCGACTCTCCTTGTGTCCTGCTCTCTCTTATGTCTCGTGTTCCCTCCGTGTGGCTTTAAATATCGAATATCATGGCGTTGAAGCCCTCTACAGCAATATCCGCGCCCCAATTAGCGTAATGCATTTTCTTTTACCTGTATTTAACTAGGCAAGTCAGTTTAGAACAAATTCTTATTTACAATGACGGCCTAGCTAAAGGCCTTCTGCGGGGACGACGGCTGGGATTAATATATATACAGTATATAGGACAAAACACACATCACAACAAGAGAGATACCACAACTGTAAGGTTCTGTATTTATTTTCTTAGTCAACCTTGTGTTCTGTTTCGTTGTGTTCTTGAACGTAGCCCTGTTTCTTTGTGTTCTTGAACGTAGCCCTGTATTTAATTTTTGTTCATTGATTTCACCAGTGTTAGTTACACACCTGGTCTCACCAGCTCCTTATTTAGTTCAGTTCATTCTGTTTGTGCCTTTGTGAAGTATTGTTTGTTTTGACTCTACTAAGCCTTTTCCTAGCTCGTTTGTGACAACCAGTTATAGCCTTCAGTCCTTGGTGAAATAAACACCTGCCGCGAATCTACACCTTTTTCTCCCTGCGTATTCATTACAAAAACACTACATAGAGACAGACCTAAGACAATAACATAGCATAGCAGCAACACAGCATGGTAGCAACATGACAGCAGCACAAAACATGGTACAAACATTATTGGGCACAGACAACAGCACAAAGGGCAAGAAGGTAGAGGCAACAATGCATCACATGAAGCAGACATTACTGCCAGTGTCCATTGAGTCTTTGAATGAAGAGATGGAGATAAAACTGTCCAGTTTGAGTGTTTGTTGCAGCTTCGTTCCAGTCGCTGGCTGCAGCGAACTGAAAAGACGAGCGACCCAGGGTTGTGTGCGCTTTGGGGGTGTTGTATCTGGAGGATGAGGGCTGCAGTAATAAATAATAAACAAATCCCCATCAAAATCCCCATTTTTAAACCACTTTTTTTCATGGGCTGCATCTCAATCCACCTCATCCTTTCCAAGACTGCAGTGGAACGTGGCAGAGATACAGGTTTTTTTTGTCAGACCAGGAGACATTCCGAAAATCGGTCTTCTCACAAAAACCTCCAGTGTCCAAACGGTTTGGGCTCCACAAGCATCACAGGACTTGTCTGAAGTTGGTACTACCGATGTGCCAACTTCTGTCTGTAGCTTCCAAATAGTTTGGGCTACACACTAATAGGCCTGTGACCCATCTTTGGAAAGATGAGATTGAGTGTTCGCCCATTCTGAAGGTAACCTGGTACTGGGCCAAATAAATTACGTAAGTGCCTAGATCATTTACACCTGAAAGCTAGATCTAGAGCAGGCCTGGGCAAAGGCTGGCCCGGGAGCCATATCCGGCCAGTGACCTGATTCAATATGGCCAGAGGAATCATGCTCAAATCACAAAGAATTTGCGATAGTAAAGTTTTGAAAAATGTATTTGTTATTCAAATTAAAAGCCTGAATAAATACTCGCATTTGTGTAATGATTTAACTCCCACTGTTTGTGGGACATTTATTTTGAAGGCACGAAAAAATAACTGCACACACACACAAAAATGAGTTTTTCAAAGATTTAAAAAGAAACAGAAAGTAGACAATTAATGTAGGGTGTTCTAGCAAGAGTGGACATTGAAATATTTATTTATTGAAGTATCAGAGAAAGCCTTTTGTTTATTGTGTAAAGAGAACATCACTGTCTTGAAAGACTACAACTTGTCCCTACACTTCCAGACGAAGCATGTAGAGAAATATAGGATTATGTCTTCTGAGCAGAGGGCAAGTGCATCGAAAGAGTTGCTTTCTCAGTTGCAAGAGCAGCAAGGACTTTTCACAAAACTGCATTCAGCAAACAACGGAATTGCGAGAGCTAGCTAGTTACTGTCCCACAAAATTGCTAGACACAGCAAGCCATTCGCTGAGGGCAAATTCATTAAATAATATTTAATTGTTGATATTCTAATGAGGCATAACCCCAGACTTTGAAAAACCGGACAAGAAGATCACGTCCGTGACTCAACCCACTCAAGTGACGCACCCCTCCTAGAGACAGCATGGAAGAGCACCAGTAAGCCAGTTACTCAGCCCCCGTAATAGGCTCAGAGGCAGAGAATCCCAGTGGAGAGAGGGGAGCCGGCCAGGCAGAGACAGCAATGGCAATTCGTCGCTTCAGTGCCTTGCCGTTCACCTTCGCACCCCTGGGCCAGACTACACTCAATCATAGGACCTACAGTTTGAGACCGAGTCTGCGTCTCTCACATTGATAGGCAGATCATTCCATAATTATTGTATTGTCACCGTAGCGTACCTATAGGTACGTACGGCAGGATCAAATCGGAGAGATACGTAGGAGCAAGACCATGTAATGCTTTGTAGGTTAATAGTAAAACCTTGAAATCAGCCCCAGCCTTAACAGGCTAGCACTGGAGTAATATGATAAAAAATGTTGTTTCTAGTCAGGATTCTACCAGCCGTGTTTAGCACTAACAGAAGTTTATTTATTGCTTTATCATTGTGTTTCCGAATGACATCACCAAGAGGTAGAATATATAGTGGAAACAATAGTGGTCCTAAAACGGAAACTTGAGGAACGCCGAAACGTATAATTGATTTGTCAAAGGACAAACCATCCACAGAGACGAACTGAGGCCATTAAAAGCTCATGTACCACCTTCACGAGTGCAGTCTCAGTGCTATTTGTCTTCAGGAAGGAAGTGAGTTGCTGCTTTTACTGCTTTTTCAAAAAATGTTGTGAGGAATGGGAGATTCAATATGGGTCGATAGTTTTTGACATTTTCAAGGTTTTGCTTTTTCAAGAGAGGCTTTATTACTGCCACTTTTAATGAGTTTGGTACACATCCGGTGGATAGAGAGCCATTTATTATGTTCAACATAGGACGGCCAAGTACAGGAAGTAGCTCTTCCAGTAGTTTAGTTGGAATAGGGTCCAGTATACAGCTTGACGGTTTAGAAGCCATGACTATTTTCATGAATGTATCAAGAGATACAGGATTAAAAAACTTGAGTATCTCCATTGATCCTAGGTCCTGGCAGTTCTGGGCAGACTCCGGACAACTGAGCTTTGGAGAAATATGCAGATTCAAAGTGGAGTTCGTAATTGCTTTCTAATGATCATGATCTTTTCATGGAAGAAGTTCAGGAATTTATCACTGCTGAAGTAAAACTCTATCCTCTCTCGTTGAATGCTGCTTTTTAGTTAGCTTTGCGACAGTATAAAAAATAAATGTTGTATTGTTCTTATTCTCCTCAATTAGGTTGGAAAATAGGAGGATTTCAGAGGTGGTGAGAGCTCTTTCCAAGCTATTCAGAAGACTTCCATTTTGGTGGAGCGCCATTTCCGTTCAAATTTTCAGGAAGCTTGCTTCAAGGCTCTGGTATTTTCTGTATACCAGGGAGCAAGTTTCTAGTGGGAAATGTTTTTTTGGGGTACTGTATCTAGGGTATTACGCAAGGTTAAATTAAGATCCTCAGTTAGGTGGTTAACCGATTTTTGTACTCCAACGTCCATTGGTGGGTGGAGGGAGTCTGGAAGAGCATCTAGGAATCTTTGGGTTGTTCGTACATGTATAGCACGGCTTTTAATGATCCTTGGTTGGGGTCTGAGCAGATTATTTGTGGCGATTGAAATGTTAAAAAATGGTGGATGGTGGTCCGATAGTCCAGGATTATGAAAAACACTTAGATCCACAATATTTATTCCACGGGCAAAAACTAGATTAAGGGTATGACTGTGGCAATGAGTAGGTCCGGAGACATGTTGAACAAAACCCATTGATGGCTCCGAAAGCCTTTTGGAGCGGGTCTGTGGGCTTTTCCATCTGAATATTAAAGTCACTGAAAATGTTGATTATATGCCATGACTAGAAGGTCCAATAGGAAACCAGCGATCACTTTTTATAGCTTATGTTTACATGCCTCCTGGGCAGTGTTGAACAAAACCCACTGATGACTCCTCACTCTGACCGTACTCCTGAGTGAATTTCATAAAAATAAAAATAGTGAAACATTTAAAAAGTTATCCTTTTTAGATAAAAACGATACAAAATATATTCACGTCACCAAATAATTGATTAAAACATACTGTTTTGCAATGGAGGTCTACAATAGCCTCAACAGCACTCTGTAGGGTAGCACCATGGAGTATCCAGAGGACAGTTAGCTTCCATCCTCCACTGGGTACATTAACTTCAATTCAAAACCCAGGAGGCTAATGGTTCTCACCCCCTTCCATAAACTTACACAGTAATTATGATAACTACCAGAGAACATCCTCCAACCTATAAGAGCTCTTGCAACATCAACTGACATGTAATCCACACAATCAAAGAATCAGAGAATGAATCTAGTACTGAAAGCATAAGCTCCAGCTAGCTAGCACTGCCGTGCATAACAATGTGGTGAGTAGTTGATTCAAAGAGAGAGAAAGACAGTAGTTGAACAGTTTTGAACAAATTTGTTTCTTAAAAAATTAAGGAGAAGCAAGAGACAGAGAGAGATGTGGCTATATTTATTTATTTTTACTTTCACTTACTAAGCTAGCAAATGCAGCTAGCTAGTTTAGCCTACTCAAACACCTGGCTCAAACAGAGGGATGCTATGTTAAACCAGCTGACTATGCCTATGACTATCCAACACAGGAAATCTTCCAAGTCAAGGTAAAGCTTTTGATTTTTACAAATGTATTGCCACCGGGGCCCAGTGCTAAACTGCTTACTGACTTGCATAATTGTAGCAGGTTTACTAACGTGTTAGTTCTTTTAGTTACAGAGCTTTCTGAAAATATTCAGACCCCTTGACTTTTTCCACATTTTCTTATGTTACAGCCTTATTCTAAAATGTATTAAATTACATTTTTTCCTTATCAATCTACTGTCACAAGCCGGCTCAAAGCCTGTGGCAAAAATGAGGGGACACGAACAACAGGTATAGGCCAATCAAAAAGGTTCTTTATTATAAACCAAACTATTAACTTTAAACAAAGAAAAAGGAATGAGGTGTGAAAGTATCATAATGTAAGGTGTATGTAAAGTGCAGGGATGCGTGAATCTGTGTGTGTGAATGACTGAGTGAAAACTATGCAAAACAGGATCATACCTGGAGGAGCAGAGAGAGACAAGAGTGATTAGTGAGGCAGTTTAAATAACCTGAGCCCAGGTGATTCCAATCACTAACGACCCTCCTCTGCCTGCAGGAGGAACCGCCCCTGCACTGCAGAGGGGCCGTGACACTACACACAATACCTCATAATGACAAAGCAAAAACAGGTGTTTAGAATTTTTAGCAAATTTATAAAGATTAAAAAACAGAAATATTTTATTTAGATAAGTATTTGCTATGAGACTCAAATTTGAGCTCATGTGCATCCTGTTTCCATTTTTTATTTATATTTTTTTCCACCTTTATTTAACCAGGTAGGCAAGTTGACAACAAGTTCTCATTTACAATTGCGACCTAGCCAAGATAAAGCAAAGCAGTTTGACACATACAACAACAGAGTTACACATGGAGTAAAACAAACATACAGTCAATAATACAGTAGAAAAATAAGTCTATATACAATGTGAGCAAGTGAGGTGAGATAAGGGAGGTAAAGGCAAAAAAAGGCCATGGTGGTGAAGTAAATACAATACAGCAAGTAAAACACTGGAATGGTTGATTTGCAGTGGAAGAATGTGCAAAGTAGAGATAAAAATAATGGGGTGCAAAGGAGCTACATAAATAAATACAGTAGGGAAAGAGGTAGTTGTTTGGGCTTAATTATAGATGGGCTATGTACAGGTGCAGTAATCTGTGAGCTGCTCTGACAGCTGGTGCTTAAAGCTAGTGAGGGAGATAAGTGTTTCCAGTTTCAGAGATTTTTGTAATTCATTCCAGTCATTGGCAGCAGAGAACTGGAAGGAGAGGCGGCCAAAGGAAGAATTGGTTTTGGGGGTGACCAGAGAGATATACCTGCTGGAGCGTGTGCTACAGGTGGGTGCTGCTATGGTGACCAGCGAGCTGAAATAAGGGGGACTTTACCTAGCATGGTCTTGTAGATGACCTGGAGCCAGTGGGTTTGGCGACGAGTATGAAGCGAGGGCCAGCCAACGAGAACATACAGGTCGCAGTGGTGGGTAGTATATGGGGCTTTGATGACAAAACGGATGGCACTGTGATAGACTGCATCCAATTTATTGAGTAGGGTATTGGAGGCTATTTTGTAAATGACATTGCCGAAGTCGAGGATTGGTGGGATGGTCAGTTTTACAAGGGTATGTTTGGCAGCATGAGTAAAGGATGCTTTGTTGCGAAATAGGAAGCCAATTCTAGATTTAACTTTGATTGGATATGTTTGATGTGAGCCTGGAAGGAGAGTTTACAGTCTAACCAGACACCTAGGTATTTGTAGTTGTCCACAAGTCAGAGCCGTCCAGAGTAGTGATGTTGTACAGACGGGCAGGTGCAGGCAGCGATCGGTTGAAGAGCATGCATTTAGTTTTACTTGTATTTAAGAGCAATTGGAGGCCACGGAAGGAGAGTTGTATGGCATTGAAGCTCACCTGGAGGGTTGTTAACACAGTGTCCAATGAAGGGCTAGAAGTATACAGAATGGTGTCGTCTGCGTAAAGATGGATCAGAGACTCACCAGCAGTAAGAGCGACATCATTGATGTATACAGAGAAGATAGTCGGTCCAAGAATTGAACCCTGTGGCACCCCTATAGAGACTGCCAGAGGTCCGGACAACAGGCCCTCCGATTTGACACACTGAACTCTATCAGAGAAGTAGTTGGTGAACCAGACGAGGCAGTCATTTGAGAAACTAAGGCTGTCGAGTCTGCCGATGAGGATGTGGTGATAGACAGAGTCGAAAACCTTGGCCAGGTCAATGAATACGGCTGCACAGTGTTGTTTCTTATCGATGGCGGTTAAGATATCGTTTAGGACCTTGAGCATGGCTGAGGTGCACCCATGACCAGTTCTGAAACCAGATTGCATAGCGGAGAAGGTATGGTGGGATTAGAAAGGCAGGGTAGGATAGATATAGGTCGGGAGCAGTTTGGGTCAAAAGTGTCCCCCCCTTTGAAGAGGGGGATGACCGCAGCTGCTTTCCAATCTTTGGGAATCTCAGACGACACGAAAGAGAGGTTGAACAGGCTAGTAATAGGGGTGGCAACAATTTAGGCAGATACTTTTAGATAGAAAGGGATTGTCTAGCCCGGCTGATTTGTAGGGGTCCAGATTTTGCAGCTCTTTCAGAACATCAGCTGACTGGATTTGGGAGAAGGAGAAATGGGGAAGGCTTGGACGAGTTGTTGTAGGGGGTGCAGTGCTGTTGACCGGGGTAGGGGTAGTCAGGTGGAAAGCATTAGCATGCCGTAGAAAAATGCTTATTGAAATTCTCAATTATAGTTGATTTATCGGTGGTGACAGTGTTTCCTATCTTCAGTGCAGTGGGCAGCTGGGAGGAGGTGTTCTTATTCTCCATGGACTTTACAGTGTCCCAGGACTTTTTTGAGTTTGTGTTGAAGGAAGCAAATTTTTGCTTGAAAAAGCTAGCCTTGGCTTTTCTAACTGCCTGTGTATATTGGTTTCTAGCTTCCCTGAAAAGTTGCATATCACAGGGGCCGTTTGATGCCGAATGCAGAACGCCATAGGATGTTTTTGTGTTGGTTAAGAGCAGTCAGGTCTGGAGAGAACCATATCTGAATGGGGCATGCTTATTTAAGATGGTGAGGAAGGCATTTTAAAAAAATAACTAGGCATCCTCTACTGACGGGATGAGATAAATATCCTTCCAGGATACCCTGGCCAGGTCGTTTAGAAAGGCCTGCTCGCTGAAGTGTTTCAGGGAGCGTTTGACAGTGATGAGTGGAGGTCGTTTGACCGCTGACCCATTACGGATGAAGGCAATGAGGCAGTGATCGCTGAGATCTTGGTTGAAAACAGCAAAGGTGTATTTAGAGGGCAAGTTAGTTTGGATGATATCTATGAGGGTGCCCGTGTTTTTGCCTTTGGGGTGGTACCTGGTAGGTTCACTGATCATTTGTGTGAGATTGAGGGCATCAAGCATAGATTGTAGGATGGCTGGGGTGTTAAGCATGTTCCAGTTTAGGTCGCCTAGCAGCACGAGCTCTGAAGATAGATGGGGGGCAATCAGTTCACATATGTTGTCCAGAGCACAGCTGGGTGCAGAGGGTGGTCTATAGCAGGCGGCAATGGTGAGAGACTTGTTTTTAGAGAGGTGGATTTTTAAATGTAGAAGTTAAAATTGTTTGGGTACAGACCTGGATAGTAGGACAGAACTCTGCAGGCTATCTTTGCAGTAGGTTGCAACACCGCCCCCTTTGGCCGTTCTATCTTGTCTGAAAATGTTGTAGTTAGGGATGAACATTTCGGAATTTTTGATGGTCTTCCTAAGCCAGGATTCAGACACGGCTAGAACATCCGGGTTGGCAGAGTGTGCTAAAACAGTGAATAAAACAAACTTAGGGAGGAGGCTTCTAATGTTAAAATGCATGAAACCAAGGCTATTACGGTTACAGAAGTCATCAAAAGAGAGCGCCTGGGGAATAGGAGTGGAGCTAGGCACTGCAGGGCCTGGATTCACCTCTACATCACCAGAGGAACAGAGGAGGAGTAGGATAAGTGTACAGCTAAAAGCTATGAGAATTTGTTGTCTAGAACGTCTGGAACAGAGAGTAAAAGGAGGTTTCTGGGGGCGATAAAATAGCTTCAAGGTATAATGTACAGACAAAGGTATGGTAGGATGTGAATACAGTGGAGGTAAACCTAGGTATTGAGTGATGATGAGAGAGATATTGTCTCTAGAAACATCATTGAAACCAGGTGATGTCATCGCATGTGTCGGTGGTGGAACTGAAAGGTTGGATAAGGTATAATGAGCAGGGCTAGAGGCTCTACAGTGAAATAAGCCAATAAACACTAACCAGAGCAGCAATGGACAAGGCATATTGACATTAAAGAGAGGCATGCTTAGTCGAGTGATTATAAGGGTCCAGTGAGTAGTGAGGTTGGTTTTGGTCACGGCGATTCAGACAGCTAGCCGGGCCATCGGTAGCAAGCTAGCATAGGATGGAGGTCTGTTTTTAGCCACCTCGTGCGTTTCCGTCGTTAGATTAGTGGGGTTCCGTGTGGTAGAGGGGATCAATCCAATTGGCAAAATAGATATAGTTATAGTGACCCAAGAAAAATTGTCCGATAGATCTTTTCAGATAGCAGCCAATAAGACAGCTAACGATTAGCGGGCTGCAGATCAGTTCAGTTCAGGTGACGTCGCGACAGAGGGGCCAGTTGAATAACTCCCTCGGGCAGATAACGTCGGTAGTCCAGTCGTGAAGGCCCGGTGGGGCTCCGCATTGGCAGTAAAACTGGTCCGGATTGGTGATTGTAGCCCAGGAGTGACTGATGGAACTCTTCAGCTGGCTAGCTCCGGAATAATTTATGTTTGCTCCGGGATCGACGTAAGCCAATAGTCACACAGATAGCAGCTAGCTAGCTGATTGATCATTGATCATCCTTGAGATGTTTCTACAACTTGATTGGAGTCCACCTGTGGTAAATTCAATTTATTGGACATGATTTGGAAAGGCACACACCTGTCTATATATAGGTCCCACAGTTGACAGTGCAGGTCAGAGCAAAAACCAAACCATGAGGTATAAGGAATCTTCCGAGACAGGATTGTGTGGAGGCACAGATCTGGGGAAGGGTACCAAAAAATGTCTACTGCATTGAAGGTCCCCAAGAACACAGTGACCTCCATCATTCTTAAATGGAAGAAGTTCGGAACCACCCATACTCTTCCTAGATCTGGCTGCCTGGCCAAACTGAGCAATCAGGGGGGAAGGGCCTTGGTCAGGGAAGTGATGGTCCCTCTGACAGAGCTCTAGAGTTCCTCTGTGGAGATGAGGGAACCTTCCAGAAGTACAACCATCTCTGCAGCACTCCACCAGTCAGCCCTTTATGGTAGAGTGGCCAGACGGAAAAGGACAGCCCACATGACAGCCCACTTGGAGTTTGCTAAAAAGCACCTAAAGGACAATCGAACCATGAGAAACAAAATTCTCTGAAGTGAGGAAATAAAGATGGAATTCTTTGGCCTGAATGCAAAGCGTCATGTCTGGAGGAAATCTGGTACCATCCCTATGGCATGGTGGTGGCAGCATCATGCTATGGGGATGTTTTTCAGTGGCAGGTACTGGGAGACTAGTCAGGATCGAGGGAACGATAAAACGGAGCAAGGTTCAGAGAGATCCTTGATGAAAACCTGCTCCAGAGCGCTCACAATCTCAGACTGGGGCGAAGGTTCACCTTCCAACAGGACAACGAACCCAAGCCCACAGCCAAGAGAACGCAGGAGTGGCTTCGGGACAAGTCTCTGAATGTCCTTGAGTGGCCCAGGCAGAGCCCAGAGCCCGAACCCAATCTAACATCTTTGGAGAGACCTGAAAATAGCTGTCCAGCGATGCTCCACATCCAACCTGACAGAGTTTGAGAGGATCTGCAGAGAAAAATGGAAGAAAATCCCCAAATACTGGTGTGCTAAGCTTACAGCATCATACCCAAGAAGACTCAAGACTGTAATTGCTGCCAAAGGTGCTTCAACAAAGTACTGAGTAAAAGGCCTGAATATTTATGTAAATGTGATATTTCATTTTATTTTATTTTATACATTTGCAAAAAAATCTACAAATCTCCATTTTAGAACAAGGCTGTAACCTAACAAAATGTGGAAAAAGTCAAGCGGTCTGAATACTTTCCGAATACACTGTATGTTAACTATGACATTACAAATATGCTGATTATTACAAATACGCCTGGTCACAGACAGCTGATGTGTTGTGCATTGAAGTCCACAAGTAAAGGGAAAAGGTGAGAGCAGGAGAGCTCGTAGATGCGAGAAGGAATATAACAAGCTGTTTGTATGTGGATATGAAAGTGAACTGCTTGTGTTGGATCACATTCATTCCGCCGATTTTGTTGAAAACCTTTAAACAGAAGGAAACGGAACGAAACGGGTATAAACATACCAGAATTTGTTCGGTAGAAACTCTCGTTTGCAACTGTTGGACTAATGATTACACCCTAGATTAGCTAGATGCAGGCAATAGTCAAGGGGTCTGAATACTTTCCGAATGCACTGTATTTACCTCTCCGTGGTTGCAGAATCCTGTCTATTTCTGTAACCATTCTATTGAAATTGATTGTGGTAAGTTAATTTATATTTTTTGAGATATGAATACCATGTACAGTATGTCTACTTCACCATCCGCCCATTTTATTGGTAAACCACAAGGTAGTATTTTGTGTCTTTTAACAATCCAATACGTAATATGGCACACTTGTCATAATTAGGTTTTAGTCAGAGACGCTAGAAGGGATCAATATGTTCAATGAGACTGTCAGACCATGACTTGAGTCATTGGCATACAGTCGTGGCCAAAAGTTTTGAGAATGACACAAATATTAATTTTCACAAAGTCTGCTGCCTCAGTTTGAATGATGGCAATTTGCATATACTCCAGAATGTTATGAAGAGTGATCAGATGAATTGCAATTAATTGCAAAGTCCCTCTTTGCCATGCAAATGAACTGAAACCCAAAAAACATTTCCATTGCATTTCAGCCCTGCCACAAAAGGACCAGCTGACATCATGTCAGTGATTCTCTCGTTAACACAGGTGTGAGTGTTGAGGAGGACAAGGCTGGAGATCACTCTGTCATGCTGATTGAGTTCGAATAACAGACTGGAAGCTTTAAAAAGAGGGTGGTGCTTGGAATCATTGTCCTTCCTCTGTCAACCATGGTTATCTGCAAGGAAACATGTGCCGTCATCATTGCTTTGCACAAAGAGGGCTTCACAGGCAAGGATATTGCTGCCAGTAAGATTGCACCTAAATCAACCATTTATCGGATCATCAAGAACTTCAAGGAGAGCGGTTCAATTGTTGTGAAGAAGGCTTCAGGGCGCCCAAGAAAGTCCAGCAAGTGCCAGGACCGTCTCCTAAAGTTGATTCAGCTGCGGGATTGGGGAAACACCAGTACAGAGCTTTCTCAGGAATGGCAGCAGGCAGGTGTGAGTGCATCTGCACGCACAGTGAGGTGAAGACTTTTGGAGGATGGCCTGGTGTCAAGAAGGCCACGACTGTACATTAACACTTTTGTTTTTATCCCCTGGAATTCTAACCCCTTGATGTTCTTGTTGGATCTCATTTTAATAGCTAGCATTTTAATGCCCATAATAAATAGATATGGAGACAACGGACAGCCTTGTTTTACTCCTCTTAAAAGCTCAATACTTTCCGAGAAGTAACCATTGTTTAAATTATTTACCATTATACAACTATTTTCCAGCTGAATGTTATTTGATTATGCAGACAATCTGGAATTTATGACAGTAATACCTCTCATAAAAACTCAAAGAGAATCCATTCATCTTTTGTCAACATTCAACCAGGAAAGACTTGCATGCATGTTTTTGATGTTAGTTCTGTATGTGTAGTTAAGGGCAAGGCGTGCTGCTCTATTTTAATCCAGCTTCAGCTTTGCTAGGTCTTTCTATGCGGCACTTGACTACTGGACAGTAATCAAGATGTGACAAGACCGGAACCTGAACAACTAGTATAGTAGATGTTTTGTGTAAAAAACACATAACATATTTTTATAACAGACCTCCCCATCTTCATAAAAACTTTGTCAATATGACTTGACAATGATAATTGACAATCTAATGTTATACCTATACCTATACCTGACCAAAAGTATGTGGACACCTGCTTGACAAACATCTCATTCCAACATCATGGGTATTAATATGGAGCTGGTTCACCCTTTACTGCTGTAACAGCCTCCATTCTTTTGGGAAGGCTTTCCACTAAATGTTGGAATAATGCTGCAGGGTCTTGATCCATTCAGCCACAAGAGCATTAATGAGGTCAGGCACTGATGTTGGGTAATTAGGTCTGGCTCGCAGTCAAAGTTGGAAGCAAAGAATCATCTGGAATGTCATTGTATGCAGTAGCGTTAAGATTTCCCTTCAATGGAACCAAGGGGCCTAGTTTGAACCATGAAAAATAGCCCCAGACCATTATTCCTCCTCTACCAAACTTTACAGTTGGCACTATGCATTGGGGCAGGTAGCGTTCTCCTGGCATCCGCCAAACCCATATTTGTCCGTCGGACTGCCAGATGGTGTAGCGTGATTCATCACTCCAGAGAACGCGTTTCCACTAGAGTCCAATATCGGCGAGCTTTACACCACCCCAGCTGATGTGCATGCTTGTCAACAATTGGCATGAATAATTTTACAAATACTTCCAGTGCTGTATCTGAATTCACTTCATCATACACATGAGACCAACATTCATGTTTTACATCTTCAACAAGAGTCCTGAGAATTCTTTTCGCCCAACCTTTGGTACTTTGGCTTTCCTTGTTATTGCTACAATGTTATGGCCACGACAGCCAATGGGAACTGATATTGCTTTGAAGCAAAGCTCTGCAGCATTAGTGAAGATATGATCAATACAAATTCATGTCACAGATCCAACACTGTTGTTATGCACTATGGTTGGTTGAGTGATAAACTGTGTCATATTACAGACATTAGTTACAGTTTAAAGCTTCCTCTTGAGAGGACAGCTAGTTTCTAACAGTCAAAGTTCAGATCACCGAAAAAATAGACCTCCCTGTTAACGTCACACAATATCAAGCATTTCACCACATTATCTAGATACTGAATGTTAGCCCTTCGTGGCCTATAGCAACACCCCAAAAGAATAGGCTTTAGATGAGGCAGGTGAACCTACAACCACAACACTGCACACATCAACAACAGTCACCCACGAAGCATCGTTACCCATCGCTCCACAAAAGCCGCGGCCCTTGTAGAGCAAGGGGAACTACTACTTCAAGGTCTCAGGGCAAGTGACGTCACCGATTGAAACGCTATTTAGCGCATACCATCGCTGACTAAACTAGCCGTTTCACATCCGTTACACTCATGAGGTGGATTAAAAAATCCCTGAAATGTGGTGCTGTCTGTAATAAATCCCTTTTGTGGGGAAAAACAAATTCTGATTGGCTGGGCCTGGCACCACAGTGGGTGGGCCTGGCTGCCAAGTGGTTGTGCCTATGCCCTCCAAGGCCGACCCATGGCCTCACCGCTGCCCAGTCATGTGAAATTCATAGATTAGGGCCTAATTAAATTGTTTCAATTGACTTATTTTCTTATATGAACTGTAACTCAGTAAAAACTTTGAAATTGTTGCATGTTGCGTTTATATTTTTGTTCAGTATAATTCTATATGGCGCAGAAATTATTATTATTATTATTTTTATTTTTTTTATCCCAGCCCCCGTCCCCGCAGGAGGCCTTTTGCCTTTTGGTAGGCCGTCATTGTAAATAAGAATTTGTTCTTAACTGGCTTGTCGAGTTTAATAAAGGTTACATTTTTTTTAAATACACCCACAGGCATTCCTGTCTCTTCTGTAAATGTTATATCCTTGTATTGCTACTGCCGTACAATCAAATAAATTATCTAAGTGAGTCTTTGAAATGGCTAATACAGTGCATTCGGAAAGTATTCAGATCCCTTGACTTTTTGCACATTTTGTTACGTTACAGTCTTATTCTAAAATGGATTAAATTGTTTTTCCCCTCATTAATCTAGACACAATACCCTATAATGACTAAGCAAAAACAGTTTTTTGGACATTTTTGCAACATTATAGAAAATATACAACTGTAATATGACATTTATATAAGTATTCAGAACATAAGTTTCTCCCATTCTTCTCTGCAGATGCTCTGTCAGGTTGGACGGGGAGCGTCGCTACACAGCTATTTTCAGGTCTCTCCAAAGCTGAATTGGGTTAAAGTACAGGCTCTGGCTGGGCCACTCAAGGATATTCAGAGACTTGTCCCGAAGCCACTCCTTGGCTGTGTACTTAGGGTTGTTGTCCTGTTGGAAGGTGAACCTTTGCCCCAGTCTGTGGTCCTGAATGCTCTGGAGCAGGTTTTCATCAAGGCTCTCTCTCTACTTTGCTCCGTTCATCTTTCCCTCAATCCTGACGAGTCTCACAGTCCATGCCGCTAAAAAACATCCCCAAAGAATGATGCTGCCACCACTATGCTTCACCGTAGCGATGGTGACAGGTTTCCTCCAGATGTGACGTTTGGCTTTCAGACCAAAGAGATCAGTCTTGGTTTCATCAGACCAGAGAATCTTGTTTCTCATGGTCGGAGAGTCCTTTAGGTGCCTTTTGACAATCACCAAGCTGGCTCTCATGTGCATTTTACTGAGGAGTGGATTCAGTCTGGCCACTCTATCATAAAGGCCTGATTGATTGAGTGCTGCATAGATGGTTGTCCTTCTGGAAGGTTCCCCCATCTCCACAGAGAAACTCTGGAGCTCTGTCAGAGTGACCATCAGGTTCTTGGTCACCTCCCTGACCAAGGCCCTCCTCCCCCGATTGCTCAGTTTGGCTGGGCGGCCAGCTCTAGGAAGAGTCTTGGTGGTTCCAAACTTCTTTCATCTAAGAATGATGGAGGTCTTGGGGACCTTCAATGATAAAAAAAAACAAATGGTACCATTCCCCAGATCTGTGCCTCGACACATTCTCTCTCGGAGCTCTACGGACAATTCCTTCTAACTCATGGCTTGGTTTTTGCTCTGACATGGACTGTCAACTGTGGGACCATATATAGACAGGTGTGTGCCTTTCCAAATAATTTTCAATCAATTGAAAATACCACAGGTGGACTCCAATCAAGTTGTAGAAACATCTCAAAGATGATCAATGGAAACAGGTTGTACCTGGGCTCAATTTCTAGTCTCATAGCAAAGGGTCTGAATACTTATGTAAATAAGCTATTTGTTTTTATCTTTAATGTTCTGCTTTTCTGATGTATCAAATACTTATGTCATGCAATAAAATGCAAGTTAATTACTTAAAAATCATACAATGTGATTTTCTGGATTTTTGTTTTACATTCCGTCTCACACAGTTGAAGTGTACCTATGATAAAAATTACAGACTTCTACATGCTTTGTAAGTAGGAAAACCTGCAAAATCGGCAGTGTATCAAATACTTGTTCTCCCCACTGTACATACTGTATATTAATATGGGATTTCCTTTCCTGGGTAGTTTACTGAGATAGACATAATATGGAAAATAACAAACAAAGCATTGCTAGAGCTACAGTTGAACTCAGAATGTTATCTACACCTTAGCCAAATACATTTAAACTCAGTTTTTCACAATTCCTGACATTTAATCCACAAATTATCTATAGGATTGAGGTCAGGGCTTTGTAATGGCCACTCCAATATCTTGACTTTGTTGTCCTTAAGCCATTTTGCCACAACTTTGGAAGTATGCTTGGGGTCATTGTCCATTTGGAAGACCCATTTGCGACCAAGCTTTAACTTCCTGACTGATGTCTTGAGTTGTTGCTTCAATATATCCACATAATGTTCCTGCCTCATGATGCCATCATTTTGTGAAGTGCACCAGTCCCTCCTGCAGCAAATCACCCCCACAACATGATGCTGCCACCACTGTGCTTCACTGTTGGGATGGTGTTCTTCAGCTTGCAAGCCTTCCCCTTTTTCCTCCAAGCATAACGATGGTCAATATGGCCAAACAGTTCTATTTTTGTTTCATCAGACCAGAGGACATTTCTCCAAAAAGTACAATCTTTGTCCCCATGTGCAGTTGCAAACCGTAGTCTGTCTTTTTAATGGCGGTTTTGGAGCAGTGGCTTCTTCCTTGCTGAGCGGCCTTTCAAGTTATGTCGATATAGGACTCGTTTTACTGTGAATGTAGATACTTTTGTACCTGTTTCCTCCAGCATCTTCACAAGGTCCTTTGCTGTTGTTCTGGGATTGACTTGCACTTTTTGCACTAAAGTACGTTCATCTCTCAGAACGAATCTCCTTCCTGAGCGGTAGGACGGCTGCGTGGTCCCATGGTGTTTATACTTGCGTACTACCATTTGTACAGATTGACGTGGTACCTTCAGGCGTTTGGAAATTGCTCCCAAGGATGAACCAGACCATTTTTTCCTTGTGAGGCAATTCAGGTGTGCATTGGTCAGTTTGTTTCTCTGTTTTTGTTTCACAATGTTCATTGTTGATTCCCTTCTCCTTCCCTCGCATGTTTGGGGCACCGTCAGTGCACACAGATGCCAGATTTGACCAGTCAATATTGTTATCAGCAAAAAATGTAACAAGGGCTTTCAGAATATTCTCTCCTCGTGTTTGTCCCTGAAGGGCAGTAAACATAAAAGTTCCTCTCTGAATGACTCATTCTGAGGGAAGCGGACCCAAACATATAATTGGGCAATGTAAATCAGTGCTTACGTCAAGCACAACACTAAAACACGGCACCACGAATATGTCATTAATCAGTTATGGTCAAGTCTGAGAGTTGCATTCCCTTAATTTGCTTTAAAATAGACAAGCATTTTACTGTGGATATAGATACTTTTGTACCTGTTTCCTCCAGCATATTCACAAGGTTATTTGCTGTTGTTCTGGGATTGATTTGCACTTTTCACACCAAAGTACGTTCATCTCTAGGAGACAGAACGTGTCTCCTTCCTGAGCGGTATGACGGCTGCGTGATCCCATGGTGCTTATACTTGCATACTATTGTTTGTACAGATGAACGTGGTACCTTCAGGCGTTAGGAATTTGCTCCCAAGGATGAACCAGACCTGTGGAGGTCTACAATTATGTTTCTGAGGTCTTGGCTGATTTCTTTTGTTTTTCCCATGATGTCAAGCAAAGAGTCACTGAGTTTGAAGGTAGGCCTTGAAATACATCCACAGGTACACCTCCAATTGACTCAAATGATGTCAATTAGCCAGAAGCTTCTAAAGCCATGACATAATTTTCGGGAATTTTCCAAGCTGTTTAAAGGCACAGTCAACTTGGTGTATGTAAACTTCTGACCCACTGGAATTGTGATACAGTGAATTATAAGTGAAATAATCTGAGGAGAACACAACACATCGAGATAGAGACAGAGATGAGCTCCCACATACAGACAAATACAGGGACTCATGCAGGCACACAAACATACGCATAACATTTGCATTTACAAAGAATTCTGTTCATTCAGAAACAATTAGTAAATAGTAATGATCAGTAAAATAGAGAAGTATGTCCTCTACCAAACGTTTTTCTCTTTTTCTTCTTAAATCTTTTTTTTAATCCTTTTACTCCCCAATTTTGGTGTATCCAATTGGTAGTTACAGTCTTGTCTCATCGCTGCAACTCCCATACGGACTCGGGAGATGCGAAAGTCGAGAGCGTCCTCCAAAACACGACCCAACCAAGCCTCACTGCTTCTTGACACAATGCCCGCTTAACCCAGATGCCAGCCACACCAATGTGTTGGAGGAAACACTGTACACCTGGCAACCGTGTCAGCGTGCATGCGCCCGGCCCGCCACAGGAGTTGCTAGAGTGCGATGGGACAAGGACATCCCTGCCGGCCAAACCCTCCCCTAACCCAGACGACGCTGGGCCAATTGTGTACCGCCCTATGGGTCTCCCGGTCGCAGCCTGCTGTGACAGAGCCTGGACTCGAGCCTCTAGTGCCACAGCTAACAACTGCAATGCAGTGCCTTAGACCACTATGCCACTCGGGAGGCAAAACATTGTTCTCTTTATCGTCTACACACCATTGCTCTCTATATCAGTGGTTCCCAACCAGTGTGCCGCTCAGGTGTGCCACTCAGGTGTGCTGCTCAGGTGTGCCTCAAAACTTTTCCTAATCTAGATTTTTTTAAATGAACACTCACTTATAAACATGACTTGTGGAATGCACATGGAAGTTATACTTGGGAGCACTAGTGCCAGTCAGATAATACATTAAATGGCACATGGTTACATCTGCATCATTATTTGAAGTCCAATGCACTCAGGCTGTTGTTAGATTTGTATCATTTGAGGGGTGCGCAACATGAGCAAAGTCATTTGTATCATTTTACTTTGTCTGTGAAAATCATTAGCGCAGGCAAGTCTGATTAGGCATAGCCAGAGTGATTTATTTCTCATTATAAACTGGGTTGTTCGAGACCTGAATACTGATTGGCTGACAGCTGTGGTATTTATTTTTACTGCTCTAATTACATTGGTAACCAGTTTATAATAGCAATAAAGCACCTCTGGGGTTTGTGGTGTATAGCCAATATACCACAGCTAAGGGTTGTGTCCAGGCACTCCGCTTTGTGTCGTGCATAAGAACAGCCCTTAGCTGTGATATATTGGCCATATATCACACCCGCCCAGACCTTATTGCTTAAATACATAACTCTGGGCTTAGTTATACCACAGCCTCTGCCATAGAAACAAAGGGAGCATAGCTTTGTGTCCTTGGTTTTCTTTCTGGGCAGATTCACAGGACGCTTTTAACGGTTACACACAAATTAACCATCATGAGTAAGGAACTTTTGAAAACTATGAAAATATTTCAAATAAATCATTTTTAATCTATAAACAGGAAGGATCAGATACGATGGAGGTCATTACCATGAAATAAATTAATTGGGAAATGTTAGGGGTGCCACAGAATTGTATATCCCATCAAATCTGTCGTTCTGCCGCTGAACAAGGCAGTTCCTAGGATGTCATTGTAAATAAGAATTTGTTCTTAACTGACCAACCACTGCTTCTTGACACAATGCCCGATTAACCCGGAAGCCAGCCACACCAATGTGTTGGAGGAAACACTGTACATCTGGCAACGGTGTCAGCGTGCATCCGCCAGGCCCGCCACAGGAGTCGATAGAGCGCGATGGGACAAGGACATCCCTGCCGGCCAAACCCTCACCTAAATGGGCGACGCTGGGCTAATTGTGCACCGCCCCATGGGTCTCCCGGTCACGGCCCGGCTGCGACAGAGCCTGGACTCGAACCAGGATCTCTAGTGGCACAGCTAACAACTGTGATGCAGTGCCTGAGACCACTACGCCACTCGGGAGGCAAAACATTGTTCTCTTTATCGTCTACACACCATTGCTCTCTATAGCAGTGGTCCCCAACTGGTCTGCCGCTGGTTTTCTTTCTGGTCAGATTCACAGGACGCTTTTAATGGGGTACATACAAATTAACCATCATGAGTAAGGAACTTTAAAAACTATGAAAATCTTTAAAATAAATCCTATTTAATCTATAAACAGGATGTATCAGATACGATGGAGGTCATTACCATAAAAAAAAAATAGGGAAATGTTAGGGGTGCCACAGAATTGTATATCCCATCAAATCTGTCGGTCTGCCTGTGAACAAGGCAGTTCCTAGGCCGTCATTGTAAATAAGAATGTGTTCTTAACTGACTAGTTAAACAAAGGTTGAATAAAAAAATAAAAAGGTGTGCCACGGTTCCAAAAAGGTTGGGAACAACTGCTCTATACGACTATATACTCAACATCATCTATTATTGATATGAAGCCTCATATACTCTATTGGAACGTCATACAGGATCCTGAGGTCTGAGTTGTCTTCTCTCCCCTCTCTCTCAGCTAACCCTGTTACATAATAAACGCTGCATCTGAGTTATGCAATTCCTCTCTAGGGATTTTATAGATTTACAACGTCGCCAGACAGAGCTCACATCAGGTTTTCTGCATGCAGCAGGCCCCATGCAGCAGGAGATAGAACATATTAGCTCGAAATAGAATGTACCGGTATGCCTTCCCTTTACAACCATTACGGAACTTTGACTTGAATTGGAATATCTGTTCTGGGAATTCTAATTATGTGATATAGCATGATGCCCCATGCTCGGGGATAACATGGCCCCTGGTGCACTCTAAACCTTGGTAGGATGAAGAACCATTACATCATCTTCAACAGTCATATCTGCTTGATCGCTTAACATTATGGTCAGAAGGATAATCTTAAAAGCCCTGGCTTATTCAGTGTACTGGGCTTATAAGAATCATGGATGTAAGGATAAACTGCTTAGAGAGGGCACTCTGGGATAGACACATTCCTGTACAGTAGGTTCCTATACAGTTAAAAGTATATGAGGGGTTGTAACAGTGCGATAGGTTGAACCTCTTCACAAGCCTCCTGCCGTCTGCCAACCAGATCTGCAGAATGGTGACGGGGAGGCCGAGACCCAGTGATAGGGATTGGGAGGAACTCCCCCTCCTCGTGCACCGATGGAGAACGGACCACCACTCTGGGAACAACACTGGACATACAAACACAAAAGACATTGCAATTTGGACAAGAGTTTCCAACAAAAACAATAAGGTATTTTTTCCCAGTGGCTCTCAATCTATCCAAAGCTGCTCCTGGAAACTGTATGGGGTCCTAGTTCAACTCCTAATACAGCTACAGACTTAGAGCAACACCTAGTGGTATAATATGGTCCCCAACTACATCCGGAGGCGGGCAGGACGATTCTTTCTTGAGCAGATGGTCGGGGGGCTAGAACATCATTAGAAATCATTTCAAACTTTGATTAAATTGGGATACGATCCTGAATTAAAATCCCTTTGAGCTGATTTACTGGTGATTTTACACTCTTTCATGTCCAACAATGAAAATTAATTTGTTTTTATGAAAAAACATTTATATAATTTTAATCAGAAAACTTGTGGGGACAAATAAAATCACTAGTTGGGAAACCCTGCATTACCTCAAGGAAATATAACCGTAAGTTAACCTTTTCACCTGCCCATGTATTTATCTATCTATCTATCGATAATGCATTCGGGAAGTATTCAGACACCCTTGACTTTTTCCACATTTTGTTACGTTACAGCCTTATTCTAAAATTGATTACATTGTTTTTTTTCTCTCATCAATTTACACACAATACCCCATAATGACACAGCGAAAACAAGTTTTTAGAAATGTTTGCAAATGTATTAAAAATAAAAAGTCAAAATAACTTAGTTACATAAGTATTTGGACCGTTTGCTATGAGACTCAACATTGAGTTAAGGTGAATCCTGTTTCCATTGATCATCCTTGAGATGTTTCTACAACTTGATTGGAGTCCACCTGTGGAAAATTGAATTTATTGGACATGATTTGGAAAGGTACACACCTGTCTCTATAAGGTCCCGATGACTTTGTCAAAGCAAAAACCAAGCCATGAGGTCGAAGGAATTGTCCGTAGAGCTCCAAGATAGGATGGTGTCGAGGCACAGATCTGGGGAAGGGTACCAAAACATTTCTGCAGCATTGAAGGTCCCCAAGAACACAGTGGCCTTATTCCTGTCTGTGCAATGAACTGAAAACCCAACTGGCTGGGCCGACTTAATCAGTACAGTTGAAGTCTTTTATCTCATTCCCACTCCAATACCTTGACTTTGTTGTATGTGCCGCTACATGCATTAACCTCTTGGAACACTAGGGGCAGTATTTCATTTTTGGATGAAAAAACGTTCCCGTTTTAAACAAGATATTTTGTCATGAAAAGATGCTCGACGATGCATATAATTGACAGCTTTGGAAAGAAAACACTCTGACATTTCCAAAACTGCAAAGATATTATCTGTGAGTGCCACAGAACTGATGCTACAGGCGAAACCAAGATGAAACTTCAAACAGGAAATGAGCAAAATTTTTGAGGCGCTGTTTTCCATTGTCTCCTTATATGGCTGTGAATGCGCCCTGAACGAGCCTACACTTTCTGCCGTTTCCCCAAGGTGTCTGCAGCATTGTGACGTGTTTGTAGGCATATCATTGGAAGATTGGCCATAAGAGACTACATTTACCAGGTGTCCGCCCGGTGTCCTTTGTCGAAATTGGTGCGTAATCTCCAGCTGCAAGCATTCTTCCATGTGATTCAGAGGAGAGAGCAGACTTCCACGAACGATATATCATCGAAGAGATATGTGAAAAACACCTTGAGGATTGATTCTAAACAACGTTTACCATGTTTCAGTCAATATTATGGAGTTCATTTGGAAAAAAGTTCGGCGTTTTGATGACTGAATTATCGTTTTGTTTTGGTAGCCAAACGTGACGAACAAAACGGAGCGATTTCTCCTACACAAAGAATCTTTCAGGAAAAACTGAACATTAGCTATCTAACTGAGAGTCTCCTCATTGAAAACATCCGAAGTTCTTCATAGGTAAATTATTTTATTTTAATGCTTTTCTTGTTTTTGTGAAAATGTTGCCCGCTGAATGCTACGCCAAATGCTACGCTAGCGATCAATAATCTTACACAAATGCTTGTTTTGCTATGGTTGAAAAGCATATTTTGAAAATCTGAGATGACAGTGTTGTTAACAAAAGGCTAAGCTTGAGAGCTAATATATTTATTTCATTTCATTTGCGATTTTCATGAATAGTTAACGTTGTGTTATGCTAATGAGCTTGCGGGGATAATTACACTCCTGGATACAGGTTTTTTCGTAGCTAAACGTGATGAACAAAACGGAGCGATTTGTCCTAAACAAATAATCTTTTTGGAAAAACTGAACATTTGCTATCTAACTGAGAGTCTCCTCATTGAAAACATCTGAAGTTCTTCAAAGGTTAATGATTTTATTTGAATGCATTTCTTGTTTTTGTGAAAACGTTGCATGCTGAATGCTACGCTAAATGCTACGCTAAATGCTACGCTAAATGCTACGCTAAATGCTACGCTAGCTATGAATAATCTTACACAAATGCTTGTTTTGCTATGGTTAAAGCATATTTTGAAAATCTGAGATGACAGTGTTGTTAACAAAAGGCTAAGCTTGAGAACTAGCATATTTATTTCATTTCATTTGCGATTTTCATGAATAGTTAACGTTGCGTTATGGTAATGAGCTTGAGGCTGTATTCACGATCCCGGATCCGGGATGGCTAGAATCAAGAGTTAAGCCATTTTGCCACAACTTTGGAAGTTTGCTTGGGGTCATTGTCCTTTTGAAAAACCCATTTGTGACCAAGCTTTAACTTCCTGACTGATGTCTTGAGATGTTGCTTCACTATACCCACATAATTTTCCATCCTCATGATGCCACCTATTTTGTGAGGTGCAGCAGTCCCTCCTGCAGAAAAGCACCCCCACAACATGATGCTGCCACCCCTGTGCTTCACGGTTGGGATGTTGTTCTTCGGATGGCAAGGCTCCCATTTGTCCTCCAAACATAACGATGGTCATTATGGCCAAACAGTTCCATTTTTGTTTCATCAGACCAAAGGACATTTCTTCAAAAAGTACGATCTTTGTCCCCATGTGCAGTTGCAAACCGTAGTCTGTTTTTTTATGGCGGTTTTGGAGCAGTGGATTCTTCCTTGCTGAGCGGCCTTTCAGTTTATGTCGATATAGGACTCATTTTACTGTGGATGTAGATACTTTTGTACCTGTTTCCCCCAACATCTTCACAAGGTCCTTTGCTGTTGTTCTGGGATTGATTTGCACTTTTCACACCAAAGTACGTTCATCTCTAGGAGACAGAACATGTCTCCTTCATGAGCGGTTTGGCGGCTGCGTGGTCCCATGGTGTTTATACTTGTGTACTATTGTTTGTACAGATGAACGTGGTATCTTCAGGCATTTGGAAATTGCTCCCAGGGATTCAACAGAGTTGTGGAGGTCTACAGTTATTTTTCAGAGGTCTTGGCTGATTTCTTTTGATTTTCCCATGATGTCAAGCAAAGAGGCACTGAGTTTGAAGGTAGGCCTTGAAATACATCCACAGGTACACCTCCAATTGGCTCAAATTATGTCAATTAGCCTATCAGAAGCTTTTAAACCATGACATAATTTTCTGGAATTTTCCACGCTGTTTTTAAGGCACAGTCGACTTAGTGTATGTAAACTTCTGACCTACTGGAATTGTGATACAGTGAATTATAAGTGAAATAATCTGTCTGTAAACAATTGTTGGAAAAATGACTTGTGTCATGCACAAAATAGATGTCCTAACCGACTTGCCAAAACTCCACAAGAAATTTGTGGAGTGGTTGAAAAACAAGTTTAATGACTCCTTCCTAAGTGTATGTAAACTTCACAGTCTTCTACTTCACGCTACATGAATCGCCAGTAAAATCTTTTCCCTAGACCAGATGGATCTCTTTGTCTGCTCCAACGCGGCCCATGTCGTCGTGTAAGTTCTTCAGTACCACTAATTTCAGCTTCCTGGGTAGTACAAGTTGCTTTTGTTGTCCACCCTGTCTGTACAGGATTCCATTTTCCATGACCAGCTTGTTCCACTCATGGACTAAGCTCCTTATTTATTTTTCTCTTTGTCATTTGGCTCAAGGTAATGCAGGGAAACTGAATGCAGCGAAACTTAAATCAGTTTTACCAAATTTCTATCAGCATGTTAAATGTGCAACCAAAGGGAAAAGAACTCTGGACCACCTATACTCCACACACAGACACGCATACAAAGCTCTCCCTCGCCCTCCATTTGGCAAATCTGACCATAATTCTGTCTTCCTGATTCCTGCTTACAAGCAAAAATTAAAGCAGGAAGCACCAGTGACTAGATCAATAAAAAAGTGGTAGGATGAAGGAGATGCTAAGCTACAAGACTGTTTTGCTAGCACAGACTGGAATATGTTCCGGGATTCCTCCAATGGCATTGAGGAGTACACCACATCAGTCATTGGTTTCATCAATAAGTGCATCGATGACGTCGTCCCCACAGTGACCGTATGTACATACCCCAACCAGAAGCCATGGATTACAGGCAGCATCCGCACTGAGCTAAAGGCTAAAGCTGCGGTTTTCAAGGAGCGGGACTCTAACCCGGAAGCTTATAAGAAATTCCGCTATGCCCTCCAACGAACCATCAAACAGGAAAAGCGCCAATACAGGACTAAGATCGAGTCGTACTACATTGGCTCTGACGCTCGTCGGATGTGGCAGGGCTTGCAAACCATTACAGACTACAAAGGGAAGCACAGATGAGAGCTGCCCAGTGACACGAGCCTACCAGATGAGCTAAACTACTTACATGCTCGCTTCGAGGCAAATAAAACTGAAACATGCATGAGAGCACCAGCTGTACAGGAAGACTGTGTGATCACACTCTCCTCAGCCGATGTGAGTAAGACCTTTAGACACAAGGCCGCAGGGCTAGCTGGATTACCAGGACATGTACTCCAAGCTAGCAAGTGTCTTCACTGACATTTTCAACCTCTCCCCAACCGAGTCTGTAATACCAACATGTTTTAAGCAAACCACCATAGTGCCTGTGCCCAATAACTAAGGTAACCTGCCTAAATTACTACCGACCAGTAGCACTCATGTCTGTAGCCATGAAGTGCTTTGAAAGGCTGGTCACATCAACACCATCATCCCAGAAACCCTAGACCCACTCCAATTTGCATACTGCCCCAGCAGATCCACAGATGATTCAGTCTCTATTGCACTCCACACTACCCACCTGGACAAAAGGAACACCTATGTGAGAATACTATTCATTGACTACAGCTCAGCATTCAACACCATAGTGCCCTCAAAGCTCATCAATAAGCTAAGGATCCTGGGACTAAACACCTCCCTCTGCAACTGGATCCTGGACTTCCTGACGGTCCGCCCCCAGGTGGAAAGGGTAGATAACAACACATCCGCCACGCCGATCCTCAACACAGGGGACCCTCAGGGGTCCGTGCTCAGCCCCCTCCTGTACTCTCTGTTCACTCATGAATGCATGGACAGGCACAACCGTGTGGTGCCAGGACAACAAACTCTCCCTTAACGTGATCAAAACAAAGGAGATTGTGGACTACAGGATTAAGAATATAGGACCGAGCACGCCCCCATTTTAATCGACGGGGCTGTAGTGGAGCAGGTTGAGAGCTTCAAGTTCCTTGGCATTTTTATTTTATTTTTAAAAAAAATTCACCTTTATTTAACCAGGTAGGCTAGTTGAGAACAAGTTCTCATTTGCAACTGCGACCTGGCCAAGATAAAGCATAGCAGTGTGAACAGACAACACAGAGTTACACATGGAGTAAACAATTGACAAGTCAATAACACAGTAGGAAAAAAGGGGAGTCTATATACATTGTGTGCAAAAGGCATGAGGAGTTAGGCGAATAATTACAATTTTGCAGATTAACACTGGAGTGATAAATGATCAGATGGTCATGTACAGGTAGAGATATTGGTGTGCAAAAGAGCAGAAAAGTAAAAAAATAAAAACAGTATGGGGATGAGGTAGGTAAGCGTCAGCATCCACATCACCAACAAACTAACATGGTCCAAGCACACCAAGACAGTCGTGAAGAGGGCACAACAAAATCTATTCCCCCTCAGGAGACTGAAAAGATTTGGCATGGGTCCTCAGATCCTCAAAAGGTTCTTCAGCTGCACCATCGAGAGCATCCTGACGGGATATCACTGCCTGGTATGGCAACTTCTCGGCCTCCGACCGCAAGGCACTACAGAGGGTAGTGTGAACTGCCCAGTGCATCGCTGGGGCCAAGCTTCCTGCCATACAGAACCTCTATACCAGGCGATGTCAGAGGAAGGCCCTAAAAATGGTCAAACACTCCAGCCACCCTAGTCATAGACTTTTCTCTCTGCAACCGCACGGCAATCGGTACCGGAGCACCAAGTCTAAGTCCAAGAGGCTTCAAAACAGTTTCTACCCCCAAGCCATAAGACTCCTGAACATCTAGTCAAATGGCTACCCAGACTATTTGCATTGCCCCCCTCCCCTCTCCACACCACTACCACACCACACCACTGCCACTCTCTATTGTCATCTATGCATAGTCACTTTAATAACTCTACCTACATGCACATACTACCTCAACTAACCGCACATTGACTCTGTACCGGCACCGCCCTGTATATATTGTTATTTTAATCCTGGAGTCCACTTATCACTTCCTGCGCCGACAGAGATGGCCGCCTCGCTTCGCGTTCCTAGGAAACTATGCAGTTTTTTGTTTTTTTACGTGTTATTTCTTACATTGGTACCCCAGGTAATCTTAGGTTTCATTACATACAGTCGGGAAGAACTACTGAATATAAGAGCAACATCAACTCACCATCAGTACGACCAGGAATATGACTTTCCCGAAGCGGATCCTGTGTTCTGCCTTTCACCCAGGACAACGGAATGGATCCCAGCCTGCGACCCAAAACAAAGTCCTCGTAAAAGAGGGAAACGAAGCGGTCTTCTGATCAGGCTCCGGAGACGGGCACATCGCGCACCACTCCCTAGCATACTTCTCGCCAATGTCCAGTCTCTTGACAACAAGGTTGATGAAATACGAGCAAGGGTAGCATTCCAGAGGGACATCAGAGACTGTAACGTTCTTTGCTTCACGGAAACATGGCTCACTCGAGAGACGCTAACGGAATCGGTGCAGCCAGCTGGTTTCTCCACGCATCGCGCCGACAGAAACAAACATCTTTCTGGTAAGAAGAGGGGCGGGGGCGTATGCTTTATGGTTAACGAGACGTGGTGTGGCACAACAACATACAGGAATGCAAGTCCTTCTGTTCACCTGATTTAGAATTCCTCACAATCAAATGTCGACCGCATTATCTACCAAGGGAATTCTCTTCGATTATAATCACAGCCATATATATTCCCCCCCAAGCAGACACATCGATGGCTCTGAACGAACTTTATTTGACTCTTTGCAAACTCTTTGCAAACTGGAAACCACATATCGTGAGGCTGCATTCCCAAACATTCCCAAACCAGAAACCGTGGATTGATGGCAGCATTTGTGTGAAACTGAAAGCGTGAACCACTGCTTTTAACCAGGGCAAGGTGACCGGAAACATGACCGAATACAAACAGTGTAGCAAGGCAATCAAACAAGCTAAGCGTCAGTATAGAGACAAAGTAGAGTCGCAATGCAACGGCTCAGACACAAGAGGTATGTGGCAGGGTCTACAGTCAATTACAAAAAGAAAACCAGCCCCATCACGGACCAGGATGTCTTGCTCCCAGGCAGACTAAATCATTTTTTGCCCGCTTTGAGGACAATACAGTGCCACTGACACGGCCCGCAAACAAAACATGCGGACTTCACTGCAGCCAAAACATGCGGACTCTCCTTCACTGCAGCCGACGTGAGTAAAACATTTAAACGTGTTAACCCTCGAAAGTCTGCAGGCCCAGACGGCATCCCCAGCCGCGCCCTCAGAGCATGCGCAGACCAGCTGGCTGGTGTGTTTACGGACATATTCAATCAATCCTTATCCCAGTCTGCTGTTTCCACATGCTTCAAGAGGGCCACCATTGTTCCTGTTCCCAAGAAAGCTAAGGTAACTGAGCTAAACGACTACCGCCCCGTAGCACTCACTTCCATCATCATGAAGTGCTTTGAGAGACTAGTCAAGGACCATATCACCTCCACCCTACCTGACACCCTAGACCCACTCCAATTTGCTTACCGCCCAAATAGGTCCACAGACGATGCAATCTCAACCACACTGCACACTGCCCTAACCCATTTGGACAAGAGGAATACCTATGTGAGAATGCTGTTCATCGACTACAGCTCATCATTTAACACCATAGTACCCTCCAAACTTGTGCAACTGGGTACTGGACTTCCTGACGGGCTGCCCCCAGGTGGTGAGGGTAGGTAGCAACATCTCCACCCCACTGATCCTCAACACTGGGGCCCCACAAGGGTGCGTTCTGAGCCCTCTCCTGTACTCCCTGTTCACCCACGACTGCGTGGCCATGTACGCCTCCAACTCAGTCATCAAGTTTGCGGACGACACTACAGTGGTAGGCTTGATTACCAACAACGACGAGAAGGCCTACAGGGAGGAGGTGAGTGCCCTCGGAGTGTGGTGTCAGGAAAATAACCTCACACTCAATGTCAACAAAACAAAGGAGATGATTGTGGACTTCAGGAAACAGCAGAGGGAGCACCCCCCTATCCACATCGATGGGACAGTAGTGGAGAGGGTAGTAAGTTTTAAGTTCCTCGGCGTACACATCACAGACAAACTGAATTGGTCAACCCACACAGACAGCATCGTGAAGAAGGCGCAGCAGCGCCTCTTCAACCTCAGGAGGCTAAAGAAATTTGGCTTGTCACCAAAAGCACTCACAAACTTCTACAGATGCACAATAGAGAGCATCCTGTCAGGCTGTATCACCGCCTGGTACGGAAACTGCTCCGCCCACAACCGTAAGGCTCTCCAGAGGGTAGTGAGGTCTGCACAACGCATCACCGGGGGCAAACTACCTGCCCTCCAGGACACCTACACCACCCGATGTCACAGGAAGGCCATAAAGATCATCAAGGACAACAACCACCCGAGCCACTGCCTGTTCACCCTGCTATCATCCAGAAGGCGAGGTCAGTACAGGTGCATCAAAGCAGGGACCGAAAGACTGAAAATCAGCTTCTATCTCAAGGCCATCAGACTGTTAAACAGCCACCACTAACATTGAGTGGCTGCTGCCAACACACTGACTCAACTCCAGCCACTTTAATAATGAGAATTGATGGGAATTGATTTAAAATATATCACTAGTCACTTTAAACAATACTACTTAATATAATGTTTACATACCCTACATTACTCATCTCATATGTATATGTATATACTGTACTCTATATCATCTACTGCATCTTTATGTAATACATGTATCACTAGCCACTTTAAACTATGGGGCTCCCGAGTGGCGCAGCGGTCTAAGGCACTGCATCTCAGTGCTAGAGGCATCACTACAGACCCTGGTTCAATTCCATGCTGTATCACAACCAGCTGTGATTGGGAGTCCCATAGGGCAGCGCACAATTGGCCCAGCGTTGTCCAGGTTTGGCCGGCGTAGGCCGTCATTGTTCTTAACTGACTTGCCTAGTTAAATAAAGGTTAAATAGAAAATAGGATAGCATCACAAGACTGACTCACATGCTTCTTCTGACAGTCAGCTGCTGTGATGACAGGTCTGATGTCCTCCATCAGCTCTACCCAACCCTGCACTGTTCTTTGAGAGAGGTAAATGTCATGTTGTCTGGAGTTCTGAATTGGAATCTTTACCACCTTTGAGGCTCCACAGGGCACATTCACGAGGCATGGGAACAGCTCCAAACCATCTGGGCTCTCCATGGCTGGCTCGAACATCATTGTTCCTCTCTCCAGCCAGGCTCTGATTCTACATTTTCCCTCAGTAATTTGACCTGTAGCAATGGGCCTTTCTTTCCTTTCCTTCCCACTTTTACCAAACAGCTCAGTGACATTTCTTCATGGGTCATCACTTTAATGGTAGAGACCATGGTTTCAACAGCTTTTTATTTGACATTCATCACCTCACTCAGATGTACACTTGTCACGCCCCGGCCATAGAGAGGCTTTTATTCTCTATTTTGGTTAGGCCAGGGTGTGACTAGGGTGGGCATTCTAGTTTCTTTATTTCTATGTTTTCTATTTCTTTGTGTTTGGCCAGGTGTGGTTCTCAATCAGAGGCAGCTGTCTATCGTTGTCTCTGATTGGGAATCATACTTAGGAAGCCAATTTTCCTTTTGCATTTGTGGGTAGTTGACTTTGTTAGTGGCATTATAGCTCTAGTAATCGTCACGGTTGGTGCATTGTTTCTTGTTTTGTTGGCGACATTTATATAAATAAACGAGAATGTATGCTCACCACGCTGCGCTTTGGTCCACTTCTTCAGACGATTGTGACAACACTGAGATTGACACCATCAGTCGTTCACTATATTCTCTGAGTTCCTCTATGACATTAAAGCCTACTAGTGGACAGTCTACACAGCTCTGACTAACTAACATAGACACTTGTATGCCCATTTCCACATGTTTACTACTCAGAAGCTCCAAGGACACTTCAATTCATCCATCAAAGGGGATAGTAGTGCCATTTGCTGCAGTCACGTGGAGCTGGCTTTCGGTTAACAAAGTCTCAAGGGGTTGTATCTCAACACTTTGCAAAGCGTTCTCTACCAGGCCCTCCCTACAATGCTAACCTGTGCCCCAGTGTCTAACAATATCTCAATTTTGACTCCTTGACATAGGAATGAGAACATGCATCTATTGCCAATAAGCTGTGCGACGCGTTTCACCTTAGGTGTCTTAGGCTGAGTGTGGACGTGTAGTTGGATTCTCTGTTTTCACACAGATGTTTAGTTTGCAGCGGTCACAAAAAGGTAAGAGATAAGAATAACAAATAATGAAAAAGCAGCAGTAAAATAATAGCGGGGCTACATACAGGGACTATTGGTACAGAGTCAATGTGCGGGGGCATAGGTGTCGAGGTAATTGAGGTAATATGTATGTACATGTAGGTAGAGTTATTAAAGTGGCGATGCATAGATAATAACCGAGTAGCAGCAGCATGGGGGGGGGGCAATGCAAATAGTCTGGGAACCATTTGACTAAATGTTCAGGAGTCTTATTGTTTAGAAGCCTCTTGGACCTAGAATTGGCGCTCCGGGACCGCTTGCTGTGCGGTAGCAGAGAGAACAGTCTATGACTAGGGTGGCTGGAGTCTTTGACAATTTGTGGGGCCTTCCTCTGACACCACCTGGTATAGAGGTCCTGGATGGCAGGAAGCTTGGCCCCGATGATGCACTGGGTCGTACGCACTACCCTCTGTAGTGCCTTGCAGTCGGAGGCCGAGACGTTGCCATACCAGGCAGTGATGCAACCCGTCAGGATGCTCTCGATGGTGCAGCTGTAAAACCTTTTGAGCATCTGAGGACCCTTGCCAAATCCTTTCAGTCTCCTGAGGGGGAATAGGTTTTGTTGTGCCCTCTTCACAACTGTCTTGGTGTGCTTGGACCATGTTAGTTTGTTGGTGATGTGGACAGCAAGGAACTTGAAGCTCTCAACCTACTCTATTACAGCCCCATCGATGAGAATGGGGGCGTGCTCGGTCCTATACTGTTTGTCCTCGTCTGTCTGTGCATGTTTTTCAGCATGGTGGAGAAAGTACCCAACTGTCATACTTGAGTAAAAGTAAATCAAATCAAATGTATTTATATAGCCCTTCGTACATCAGCTGATATCTCAAAGTGCTGTACAGAAACCCAGCCTAAAACCCCAAACAGCAAGCAATGCAGGTGTAGAAGCACGGTGGCTAGGAAAAACTCCCTAGAAAGGCCAAAAACTAGGAAGAAACCTAGAGAGGAACCAGGCTATGTGGGGTGGCCAGTCCTCTTCTGGCTGTGCCGGGTGGAGATTATAACAGATGTCGTGGAAATTTCCTCTATTTACCAAATCATGGGAGCAAACCACAACACAAGTCAGAGTTAGTTATCAAAGTCCACCTTTAATTATATGAGCTCTATCACAACCCTGTGACTCTCAGATCAATTCAGTGTCTATCAATGAATTCTCTGAGAGCCCCTTCTACGTTGCAACTGAGATCCTTTAATAGCAAAGAACACACATAGTCAGACAGCATAGACATAATACATCGTTCAGCTTTGTCTCCTTACTCAAACCCAGAACCATAAACCAATCCTCCTTATCAACAGGCATATATATCAAATTGTCATTTAGATACAACCAATTCTAAATACAACCAATCCTGGACAAGCTCACGGAGAGGAGAGTGAGGCTATAGGTTAAGATAAGAGGGAGCATAGAATGATTCCAGACACTGCCATCCTCCTCTCCCCGATGGGAAAAGTAGGGAGTGACTGGCACACAGACACAGTGGAGCCAAAGAGCAAAAGATATGTTTACACATGATGACACCTTGACCTCTCCCCTCTCTGCGGCCCATGCAACTTAGTCTTGACATAGAACAGATAACTGCCCATGGCCACCACTATAGTACAACAAAATACATTCTTATGAGAAATAACTCATAAGCATATCATGAAAATAAAACATCTTATCTATGTTACCCACCAATTCTGATTATTCCCCAACACAGAACATGGCCAAGATGTTCAAATGTTCATAAATGACCAGCATGGTCCAATAATAATAAGGCAGAACAGTTGAAACTGGAGCAGCTGCACGGCCAGGTGGACTGGGGACAGCAAGGAGTCATCATGTCAGGTAGTCCTGATGCATGGTCCCAGGGCTCAGGTCCTCCGAGAGAGAGAAAGAAAGAGAGAAAGAGAGAATTAGAGAGAGCACACTTAAATTCACACAGGACACCGAATAGGACAGGAGAAGTACTCCAGATATAACAAACTGACCCTAGCCCCCCGACACATAAACTACTGCAGCATAAATACTGGAGGCTGAGACAGGAGGGGTCAGGAGACACTGTGGCCCCATCAGAGGACACCCCCGGACAGGGCCAAACAGGAAGGATATAACCCCACCCACTTTGCCAAAGCACAGCCCCCACACCACTAGAGGGATATCTTCAACTACCAACTTACCATCTGAGACAAGGCCTTAATAAACGGCTCTCTATCCACCGGATGTGTACCAAACTCACTAAAAGTGGCAGTAATAAAGCCTCTCTTGAAAAAGCCAAACCAGAAAATATAAAAAACTATTGGCCTATATCGAATCTTCCATTCTTCTCAAAAATGTTAGAAAAGGCTGTTGCGCAGCAACTCACTGCCTTCCTGAAGACAAGCAATGTATATGAAATGCTTCAGTCTGGTTTTAGACTCCATCATAGCACTGAGACTGCACTTGTGAAGGTGGTAAATTACCTTTTAATGGCATCAGACTAAGGCTCTGCATATGTCCTCGTGCTCCTAGACCTTAGTGCTGCTTTTGATACCATCGATCACCACATTCTTTTGGAGAGATTGGAAACCCAAATTGGTCTACACGGACAAGTTCTGGCCTGGTTTAGATCTTATCTGTCGGAAAGATATCAGTTTGTCTCTGTGAATGGTTTGTCCTCTGACAAATCAACTGTACATTTTGGTGTTCCTCAAGGTTCCGTTTTGGGACCACTATTGTTTTCACTATATATTTTACCTCTTGGGGATGTCATTCGAAAACATAATGTTAACTTTCACTGCTATGTGGATGACACACAGCTGTACATTTCAATGAAACATGGTGAAGCCCCAAAATTGCCCTCCCTAGAAGCATGTGTTTCAGACATAAGGAAGTGGATGGCTGCAAACGTTCTACTTTTAAACTCGGACAAAACAGAGATGCTTGTTCTAGGTCCCAAAAAACAAAGAGATCTTCTGTTGAATCTGACAATTAATCTTAATGGTTGTACAGTCGTCTCAAATAAAACTGTGAAGGACCTTGGTGTTACTCTGGACCCTGATATCTCTTTTGAAGAACCTATCAATACCATTTCAAAGACAGCTTTTTTCCATCTACGTAACATTGCAAAAATCAGAAACTTTCTGTCCAAAAATCATGCTTTTGTCACTTCTAGGTTAGACTACTGCAATGCTCTACTTTCCGGCTACCCGGATAAAGCACTAAATAAACTTCAGTTAGTGCTAAATACGGCTGCTAGAATCCTGATTAGAACCAAAAAATTGGATCATATTACTCCAGTGCTAGCCTCCCTACACTTGCTTCCTGTCAAGGCAAGGGCTGATTTCAAGGTTTTACTGCTAACCTACAAAGCATTACATGGGCTTGCTCCTACCTATCTCTCTGATTTGGTCCTGCCGTACATACCTACACGTACGCTACGGTCACAAGACACAGGCCTCCTAATTGTCCCTAGAATTTCTAAGCAAACAGCTGGAGGCAGGGCTTTCTCCTATAGAGCTCAATTTTTATGGAATGATCTGCCTACCCATGTGAGAAACGCAAACTCGGTCTCAACCTTTAACCTTTAAGTCTTTACTGAAGACTCATCTCTTCAGTGGGTCATATGATTGAGTGTTGTCTGGCCCAGGAGTGTGAAGGTGAACGGAAAGGCTCTGGAGCAACGAATCGCCCTTGCTGTCTCTGCCTGGCCGGTTCCCCTTTTTCCACTGGGATTCTCTGCCTCTAACCCTATTACAGGGGCTGAGTCACTGGCTTACTAGGGCTCTTGCATACCGTCCCTAGGAGGGGTGCGTCACTTGAGTGGGTTGAGTCACTGATGTGATCTTCCTGTCTGGGTTGACGCCCCCCCCTTGGGTTGTGCCGTGGCGGAGATCTTTGTGTGCTATACTCGGCCTTGTCTCAGGATGGTAAGTTGGTGGTTGAAGATATCCCTCTAGTGGTGTGGGGGCTGTGCTTTGGCGAAGTGAGTGGGGTTATATCCTTCCTGTTTGGCCCTGTCCGGGGGTGTCATCGGATGGGGCTACAGTGTCTCCTGACCCCTCCTGTCTCAGCCTCCAGTATTTATGCTGCAGTAGTTCATGTGTCGGGGGGCTAGGGTCAGTTTGTTATATCTGGAGTACTTCTCCTGTCCTATCCAGTGTCCTGTGTGAATTTAAGTATGCTCTCTCTAATTCTCTCTTTCTCTCTTTCTTTCTCTCTCTCGGAGGACCTGAGCCCTAGGACCATGCCTCAGGACTACCTGACATGATGACCCCTTGCTGTCCCCAGTCCACCTGGCCGTGCTGCTGCTCCAATTTCAACTGTTCTGCCTGTGATTATTATTATTCGACCATGCTGGTCATTTATGAACATTTGAACATCTTGGCCATGTTCTGTTGTAATCTCCACCCGGCACAGCCAGAAGAGGACTGGCCACCCCACATAGCCTGGTTCCTCTCTAGGTTTCTTCCTAGATTTTGGCCTTTCTAGGGAGTTTTTCCTAGCCACCGTGCTTCTACAGCTGCATTGCTTGCTGTTTGGGGTTTTAGGCTGGGTCTCTGTACAGCACTTTGAGATATCAGCTGATGTACGAAGGGCTATATAAATACATTTGATTTGAATAGAAAATTACTCAAGTAAAAGTCACCCAGTAAAATTCTACTTGAGTAAAAGTATTTGGTTTAAAATATACTTAAGTATCAAAAGTAAATGTAAAAATCGTTTCAAATTCCTTATATTAAGCAAACCAGATGGCACCATTTTCTTGTTTTTTTAATTTACGGAAAGTCAGGGGCACACTCCAACACTCCGACATAATTTACAAACAAAGCCTTTGTCTGAAGAGTCTGCCAGATCAGAGGCAGTAGGGATGACCAGGGATGTTTGGGTGATAAGTGTGTGAATAGTAGTTCCTGCTGAGCCTTCAACATGTAACAAGTACTTTTGGGTGTCAAGGAAAATGTATGGAGGAAAAAGTACAATATTTTCTTAAGGAATGTAGTGAAGTAAAAGTGGTCAAAAATATAAATAGTAAAGTAAAATACAGATACCCCCCAAAACGACTTAAGTAGTATTTTTACAGAAGTACTTTACACCACTGTTTTTCAGCATAAAGTATTGTGCAGCCACTTAGTGTGGACACCAGGTGAGGCCACACACACAGATTCCTGTTGAACACTGTCCCTTTAACTACCTTATTTTCTCAATAACAGTGTCTCTCCTTCACTTCATCCCCTTCTTATTTTTTTATTTTATTTAAATGACGGCCTACCAAAAAGAAAAAGGCCTCCTGCAGGGACAGGGGCTGTGATTTAAAAAAAGGACAAAACACACATCACGACAAGAGAAACACCACAAAACTACATGAAAAGAGACCAAAGACAACAACATAGCAAGGCAGCAACACATGACAACACAGCATGGTAGCAACACAACATAGTAGCAGCGCAAAACATGGTACAAACATTATTGGGCACAGACAACAGCACTGTAACGGTTTTCTAGTGGTGATGAAGGAGAGTCGGACCAAACTGCAGCGTGTCGATTGCGATCCATATTTATTAAACAAAACGTAAACACGACTAAACACTAAACACGACTAAACACTAAACACGACAAAACAATAAACGTAATGAAAACCGAAAACAGCCTATCTAGTGCAAACTAACAGAGAGTACAAGTAAGACACTAAGGACAATCACCCACGACAAACTCAAAGAATATGGCTGCCTAAATATGGTTCCCAATCAGAGACAACGATAAGCACCTGCCTCTGATTGAGAACCACTCCAGACAGCCATAGACCTTGCTAGACAACCCACTAAGCTACAATCCCAATACCACCACCAAAACCCCAAGACAAACACACCACAATTACAAAAACCCCATGCCACACCCTGGCCTGACCAAATACATAAAGATAAACACAAAATACTTTGACCAGACAAGCACAAAGGGCAAGAAGGTAGAGACAACTATACATCACACAAGCAGCCACAACTGTCAGTAAGAGTGTCCATGATGAGTGTCCCTAAACCCTCTAGGTTATATCAGCTGTGTCAGTGAATCCCTCCCGCATCTGAACTGGCTACATAGAGGGCACAGCATGATCAGAGGTGAAAGGTCACTTGGTCAGGTCAACAGGAAGTATTATTAAAGAGATGTTTTACATTGAAATACAGATAGAGATGCAGTAGTCCCATAGTTAACGATACAAGGTCAGTTTTGCATTTCACCTCCTGATGATTATGATGACTGACAGTATTCTTTAAAAAAAAAATAAACACAAGGCCTTAGCATGCTATCTCTCGCTCTCTCTCTCTCTCCATCTGTCTCTCATCTGCAGATATTGTTTTGATGTGAGAGAGGATGCCAACCCGCGGTCCCGTCATCGCCACCTCACCTGCTCTTAAGATAACCTTCGGGCCGACTGGGAGGCTGGTTAGGAGACACAGCTAGAGATAATATTATGTAATTGTGATGAACTGACAGAATATTAGGGTAGCACTGTGATTCATTAGTCATATGCTGCCTTCCCTGCTCCTCTGTTCTTACCTCTTCCCTTTCTCTCTTTTACATCTCCCTCGCCACCTCGTCTTTCTTCCTCTGTTATCATGCACACCAGATGTGCATTGAAGTACAGATTAAACTTGTATTTATAATATTACAATTATAATATTCATAATGCATGTACTATGTATTTATAACACTTGGATAATTAACTTCAATATCAATTGAATAAAAGTGTTTCACATTCTCAACTGGTTGAAATTAAGTCTCTCGTTTGATAAAATACTACACCTATGCTGTGTTTATCAGATCAATGCAGATGAAAGAAATTAGATATTGAGATTAACCAGTTTTAGAGTATTTACATGATGCATAGGAAGTGTAGTGTACTGTTTTTTAAATTCTATTTCTGTATATATGAATTACAAATCAGCCTTTAACTTGTTAAATCATGTTTCTAGTCTATTGCATAGTTACAATGTGTAACCATTGATGTCCCAGGACCAAGATTGGTAAACACTGTTGAAGTGTATAATTGTAATACATTCATGCAGACACAGCATCATTCAAAGACTGGAGTTTGACACTCCTGGTATTGGATATGACTCAAAAATAATCTCAAAGACATTCATGCCTGAGCTGCACCTCTATTTGCCAAGGTAGAGCACATGATCAGTTGAATATATTAAATATTAAATGTACAGGCTACAATGTGGGGATCTCATGCATGGTAATAACGACATGTATATGCAGTGGGGCAAAAAAAGTATTTAGTCAGCCACCAATTGTGCAAGTTCTCCCACTTAAAAAGATGAGAGAGGCTTGTAATTTTCATCATAGGTACACTTCAACTATGACAGACAAAATGAGAGAAAAAAAAATCACATTGCAGGATTTTTAATGAATTTATTTGCAAATTATGGTGGAAAATAAACTTTTGTTATTGACCAAATACTTATCTCAATACTTTGTTATATACCCTTTGTTGGCAATGACAGACGTCAAACGTTTTCTGTAAGTCTTCACAAGGTTTTCACATACTGTTTCTGGTATTTTGGCCCATTCCTCCATGCAGATCTCCTCTAGAGCAGTGATGTTTTGGGGCTGTTGCTGGGCAACACGGGCTTTCAACTCCCTCCTTGCGTGGAGCCCCAGATCGAGGGAGATTATCAGTGGTCTTGTATGTTTTCCATTTCCTAATAATTGCTCCCACAGTGACTTGATTTCATGACCATGGACAGCTACCGAGAGAAAACAGTGCTGACTGCAATGTAACACCACAGCAGAGGAAAGAGGCCAGTCTAGGTGGAGATGAAATAAATAAATGTTTGAAACTGATGTTGGACAATCAAATTTGATATGTAAATGAACGAAATACGTTAATGCTGGGTCATTGACATAAATCGTATTTTACACTGCTCCAGCGAAATGAGGTCCGCCATGCATTTATGAAAGCAGTTGTTCCCAAAGCTCAAATGATCTTACTCTGTTTTACAGTTCTACAGAAATACTCAAATATATGTTAAATATGTTGTGTATGTTGTGTAGTAAGCTGTTAGTAGCCCATGTGCCTCACCCTAATAATGTGGTCTATTTCCCCCTCTTAATTCTCCCTACTGTTCTGACTTGGTGGTGCACATGTAGCCTATAACCTGTTTTAGAGAAATGTAATCATTCAATATTGTAAGAGCTATCATTGTCTGCTTATATGCCCCCTTTATTTATCCTACGGGTTTGACTTGTTGCACAGGGAGAACACTCTAAGAACAGCACGTTCTGAATTCTGTCACTGTATATTTCAAAAGTGCTGATCAAATAGTTATTTGACTACGTCTGTCCTAGCTCACTCATTAATGTTCTAATCTAAATTACGGATTGCCTCTTATCTGCTTGTCGTCCCCTTATGCTGTACATCTCAATTGTCGGTAAAAACCACATTTGTTTAAGCAAGTCAGCCATATCAGCTATGTTTCTTTAGAAGGCAGTAAATGAGGCTGAATTAACTGTTTCGCTGCCAGACAATGCTCCGCTGATAGCCAGGTGTAGCAGTGGTAAGGTTTTGGGACTCTGCTGTTGGGCAGCTTTATGTAGGTCCCAACAGTTTGTGGGCATAGCTTGTCACCATTATAGTGCAATAAATGTATTGTTTAGTGTTGTGTTGTGTAGTGGCTTTGCTGGCATGCATCACAATTATTATTTTTTTGCCCAACCAATATTTACATGCTAAAATCGCCACTGTAAATAATGTATTGCAATTTACTGGTTTCTCATAGTTATTTATTCCGGGCAAAGGGAGTGGTTTTGGGCGGTAAAATCTGGTTAAATCTCAGTAACCAGGTTTCCGACATTCAACCCTAGTGTGGATCCTATTGGTGCAGGTCCTTCGGTCGGGTGTCTTACAGTTCTGGCAGGGTGTCTCGCTGGTCTGCGTGGGTGTCCCTTTTCCTGTTGCTTCTGTGTGAAGTGCTGGGGCTGCAGTTGAGGGTGATGTCCTTCAGGTTCCTGGCAAAGATGGGGGCTGCTGCCTTGTAGAGGTGGACCTGGTAGTGAAGGCCGTTCAAGTCCACGATGGAGTGGTGGGCCAGGTAGATGTTAGGTTTTGAGGCACAATCCTGGGAAATGCTTGCATTCACACGCTGTATGGTGGCAGGGTGAACGTCTTTTCGTGGTAGCAGGGTGGAGATTACCCACTAGTGAGTTAGGGAATGAGGAAGAAGCTTTTTCTATCAATCCTGGAAAGGGCTGTGGCCACCCTTTCCTGCTGCGCCCTCAGGTAATTTGTGTCTGTGTGAATTATGATGAGGCTGTGGGACCCTAGTCGGTCCTCTGACAGCAGCTCCAAGGCACGCCAGGTGTTTGGACACCAGAGTTTAGCCACTTTGTCTTTTGGAAAAAGTTTATTCTCATCATGTAGTTCCCATTTCAGTCAATGAAGAGCACAATATCTGCTTTTTGTGTGTCCCTGGTGGGTGTGGGGCTGTTGTCAGGAGAGCTATCTGGGGGCTGACAGGAAGGGGTGCCAGGAGGGGTAGTCTGTTGGGTTGGTGTAGGTCCTGTCTTGTGTGTCCTGCTGGGGTGTCAAGGCTGTATGGTCGGGGTCTGAAGTGGGCTGTTCTGTTGGCTTCTCTCTCCCTCTCTCTCTCACATACACACACACACACACACACACACGCTGCATGGTAATGGTAAAGATGATATTTTGTGGCCCCTAGGCTATATCAGAGATATATAATTATAATTATATATACTCTTTGTATATATGCAGAGTGAATCAGGGATTGACACTTTCAGAATCGTAGGAATACATGAAAGTGTAGAGGTACAAATGGTAGAACAGCCTACAGATTTTTATGGCAGCCTATTGGACCACAGTCCAAAAATAAACATGTAGCTAGTTATAGGCTAAGCAAGAAGTTTGGTATAGAATTAGCTTTTTCTTTTATAAAATTCAGTACAGTTCAGATATTGCATGTTCATAATTCCCGTCGAGTTTTGTTCTCTGGCTGCAGTTCAAACCAAAACAACAGCTGCACATGCTCACGTGCCTGGATTGCAAATTGCAGCCTGTGCACATTTAGCTATCATCTTATTAAGTGACATGTCACATTAGTCTAATTTAACTCCTTAATTAATATTAATCGAGACCATTGACCAGTCGCTGAAAAAGTACAAATAAAATGTAAGTTAGAACTTTAGCTAGCTAGTACAACAGTAATTGGTTTATACGTTTTTGGATAACTGAAATGCCTTGACAGTACAAACAGTACTAACGTTAGCAAGCTAGTGAGCGGATAACTTAAACATATTGTTTTGCGTGATAACTTTATTCAACTCTTTCATTTGAACATTTTATCTCATCTAATATATATATATATATATTTATATTTATATATATATATATATATATATATATATATATTTATATATATATATATATTTTGCAATTATGTGTGTATTGTGTAATTTTGGTATTTCTGATGCCTTGCCACACTGACAGGCGCTAATAAGAAAACTATGTCAAGATGTTATTATTCATTCTGGGAAAATGGAAGAAAACACTGATAAACGCTAGAATTGCAAAGCGGAAGTGGTCCGCGAGTGAATTTTGCGTAATGAGTGACAGGAGAACGAACTAAAGAGAAAGAGAAATGGCGCCTCAATGCCATTCTTACTGAGGCAGAGTACAGACGGATAGACAGATTAAACAAGTGAAAATAAACGGACAAATCATGGTGAACACAAGAAAGAACTCTCGGCATAAGCCGAGCAGTCCCTTCATCTCGTCCAGGACCCGGTCTTCTGCCAGAAATCCCTCCAACTCTGAAGAACATGTAAGCCGGGTTATTTTCTTCACTGCCCAGCTAATATAACGTTAGCTATAATATGGCTAACTAGTTAGCCTTGGCCTCAAGCCGGTTCTCAGTGGGTTTTTTTTGTTGCCATAAATCCTGCAACAATATTTGACACCAATATAATTGATTTCACGAGTAAATGTGGCTTTGTATGTTTGTCATAAGCACGGACGCCATTATATGTACGATAGTTTTCAGGTTAACGTTAGCTCCCTAACTGACTGCCAGCTCTTAAGTTGCCGGAGTTCCCTTTGTGTTGGGCTTGTGTTATTATGCCTACCGACTGCAGGAGATAATTTAGCCTGCTCGCTAGCCTGTTTTAGTGTGTCACTCGACAGCCCAAAACAAACTGACACTGCAGTTGGCGTGTTATTGATACGCATGTTGTGTTGACCGTTTTTTATATGCAACGTCAATAAATGACAGACTAGTAGTGCTAGCTATGTAGTTGTGGGGGAAGGGAACCCGATGAACCCCGATGGTTCACAACAGTTGTCTGGCTATCGTCCTCAACTATTTAGCTAACGTTAGCTAGCTAGCTTGAAGTTGAAATCGCTGAACTTTTGTGTTTGAAAGAAACTTGAAGTGTGAATTTATACGGGATGCTGTTGACATAATATTCAGGCTTAAATTGTCTGGTAAAGAGATTCATTAACGTTAACTGCCTCAAGTGTTTCTAGGATTTGGAGAAATTAATGTTGAGTCACAATAAATATAACAATACTAGTAAGTTAGCTACAAATGTAAACAATATGATTGATGCAAGTTAAATGTAGCTAACAAGCTGTTTATACAATTAAACATCGCAACATGAATAGGGACACTTTGTTATTTGGTTAGCTACCCTCTTGAGTGCTTTAAATTTAAGCATTTGTGATTATATTGCCATTTTGTCAGCTATTTTGTCAGGAATGTTCATGGAAATATGGAATGATTTGTAACTTAACAGGTAATGTTAACTTAGTAGTTAGGTGTTCTGCAGTAAGATGAAACTTTTCGGCACTTAGCAGGTTTGATTGGATACCTGAACAAATGTACCTTAAATGTATTTGAAATGGAAGAGATGAGTTAGTTAAATTCAGATTTGTATCACTTCTTGCTATTTGCTAACACAAAGCAGGACAGACAGTCAGATCTGGAGCTAGCTGATGTAATCAAACGGCTCAGCCGATAGCCGTTGATAACAGACATCTATTTAGCGTAACCAGCATATTTTCAATCATCCTTTACATTCTCGACCTGAAAAACACAGGTATCTTCGAAACTCCCATCGCAGGTGGAACGTTTGAAGTTAGAAAATGCTCAGTTATTAAATTCAATTTCTGCTCCATGAAATTACTTGACAATGTATACGCCACCACCATAGAGTATATTTGTCTTCTCTCATTGATCAATGAGAGGTGAGTGTCATTCAAAGCTAAGCTTGATTTCTGAGTTACACACATGGGGTGGACACCCACCTGTCCATACTAATGAGAGAAAACAAAGATACTTAAAGATGACGGAGTATTAGGGCTGTCCCCGAATGAAAATAATATATATTTGGTCGTCTGACATGTTTTAATGTGTATTTTTCCATACGTGTTTTTATAAAATCACTAAGCATTGACCTGGTCTGATGCTTATGGTTTGATGCTTATGGTTTGACGCCTCACGAGGGCGCCAGAGATCTAGATATCAGAAGAAAAATGCCTTTACCTGCCTTACTCAAATATTCTGCTCTTGCTGGCTGGCCTGGACCCAATTAACTAGTTGATGCAATGTTTCAAGTTTTCTGCAGACAGGCCATGTGTAGCCAATGTGATTTATTGGATATTTATTTTTATCAGGATATTTTCTACCTGCAGGATGTAATCTTTTTATTTGTTGGCTTTATGTAGGCTAGTTTTACATAGTTACCAATGGCAATATAAGTTACTTTTTAGGTTTGTATCATTTTAATTTAGATTTGGATATAATGCTGATTACCAACATGAGAATTTTGACATATGAAGACGTTATTATAAATTAAATTAAACTGTTTCACAAAAATGTGCATATGAAATCCATAGCTGGCACATTCAAAAACATGAGAAAGGTGGCGGACTCCTCGTGTAGCCCATTACTGGCAACATCAGGAGAGTAATGGCAGACTCTGCGAAAGCCAGCTGGCACTAGCGAACTTGCAACATGGTATAACATTTTCTGGGCCCTCAGTTTCCCACCACTGAGCTCGAGACAGACGCAGCTGTAGGCAATTTGCGCAATGGATGAGAAGCAGTGCTCGACTTGGGCAGGAGCTCACCGACGCTGAGCACCTCAAATGTTCAAATGCTTGAGCTCCTGTTTCAGTCCAAATCAAGCGCTGCTAAGTGGTAAAGTTGTGTGTTCTCAATGGACATTTGGGAGCTTTTGTAAATTCGCTCTCCGATTTCAGAGCGCTCTCGTCTGAGTGTACCGGAGTGCAGAATAACTTATGAATTATCAAACGCTCAACACCATTTGAATATGGCAGTTGTAAGTCAACATCGGCAAAAAAGCATAATTAAATTGTTGAAATATCAAAACAAACTCTGAACCAATTATATTAATTTGGGGACAGGTTGAAAAGCATTAAACATTTATGGCAATTTAGCTAGCTTCCTTGCTGTTGCTAGCTCATTTGTCATGGGATAAAAACATTGATGTTATTTTACCTGAAATGCACAAGGTCCTCTACTCTGACAATTAATCCACAGATAAAACGGTTAACCAAATTTGTTTCTAGTCATTTCTCCTCCTTCCTTCAGGCTTCTTATTTGGACTTTATATGGAGGTTGGCAACCTCTTTTATATGGAGGTTGGCAACCTCTTTTATATGGAGGTTGGCAACCTCTTTTATATGGAGGTTGGCAACCCATCTTTACCACAAGATGAACTGAGTATAGACCTCAGTTCATCTTTCAATAACCAAATTCTATTTTAGAGCCTGGCTGTGCAGACGCTCGCGAGCAGTGTGGGTGCAATGATTTAATAACATGTATGTGTACATTTATTTTGCAGTGTGAGTGGTGTGGTCAGCATGTCAGATGACATTTAAAAAAAGCCTAACCAGTTCTGCCAGGGCAAGTAAAATGGTCAGTTCTTTAATTTGTCTGGAAGTAGCTAGCCAGTTAGCTTGGGTGCTTGACTACCGTTGTCAGGTCAGAACACTCGAATCGACTCTACTCCTATGCCAGAGCGTCCAGTGTGTGCTCTGAATGCTCCCAGAGCGAAACGCTCTGAATTTACAAACTGACAATCTGGTAAAGCTTGGATTGTGTGCACTCCTTATTGAATTGAAAAACACACCCGAAGTCGTACAATTTCTAGCTAGTCATGTGTTATGCTAATGAGGTTGCATTGCAACAGCATCAACTCCGGTAGACAGGCGACACTCTAGTATGCTCAACTAAAAGGATACTGTTCGTTTACAGTATACTAAAATAAACACATATGTAGTATACAGTGTTAGTATGGGTATTCGAACACAACTAATGACTAAATTTGAAAACTCAAATGGAATGAAATAAACCAACACTTGTTTCTCACAAGTATAGCATATATTGTGCACTCTGCAAACAATGTGTCCACTCAGACAATGAGAACGGGAAGACTGGAATGATAATATTGAACGCATTAAAATAATAACCGTAACAAACATTGTAGATTAGGAATTCACAGTAAAGGTACTACTGGTGATCTATGTTATGGAATTGATATACACTAACAATTGAACGAAAACCATTCACACAATTATTATTTTTTTATTTGATTTTATTTAACCTTTTATTTAACCAGGTTGGCTAGTTGAGAACAAGTTCTCATTTACAACTGCGGCCTGGCCAAGATAAAGCAAAGCAGTACGACACACAACGACACAGGGTTACACATGGAATAAACAGTCAATATTACAGCAGAAAAAAGTCTATATACAGTGTGTGCAAATGAGGTAGTATAAGGGAGGTAAGGCAATAAATAAATAGCAATCTGACGTCTGCATTGGCCATGCAGCATTCACGGTAATATGGCCTCAGCAGAAGTCAGGGCATTCATACTTCTTGCGTGTCACGGCGCAGTGCAGAGCTGTTGTCAAGGAAGTGAGTTTGTCTTTGTATAGGATGTACCGCCCCCATCTTCGTCAACTAGTCATGTCAATGCGAAGCCCTCGCATTGTTACAAAATTTGGGAGGCGCATGGCGATGCGGTAGAGCGCTCAATTTGGCCTCCGCATGCCTTGCCTTATAGCCTCTGTCCACAAAGGCAGATCAAGCATAAAATGGCTCTGCAATGGATTAGTTCACTGAGATGGGCGCAAATGCAGTGCCGTCGGAAAGTGTTCAGAAAATGAATTAAAAAATAGAACAAAATCCCCAGCAATCTACACACAATAACCCATAATGACATAGCAAAAACAGGTTGAGTAATGTCTGCAAATTTATATAAAAAAAACACCCTTTGCTATGAGAATTGAAATTGAGCTCCAGTGCATCCTGTTGCCATCGATCATTCTTGAGATTTCTACAACTTGATTGGAGTCCACCTGTGGTAATTTATTTGGAAAGGCACAATATGACATTATTATTTTTCAATGTGATACCGATTTATTGCCGGACCAAAAAAGTTGATAACGATTAGTCGGCCGTTTTTTCTTTTCTTTTTTCAAATGTTATTATTTTTTCTTTTTTTGATTCTTTTTTTTGTGTGTATATATACAATTATTACAAATAGAACAATACTGAATGAACCTTGAACACTTATTTTAACTTAATATAATGCATAAATAAAATCTATTTAGTCTCAAATAAATAATTAAACCTGTTCAATTTGGTTTAAATAATGCAAGAACAGTGTTTGAGAAGAAAGTAAAAGTGCAATTATGTCCCAATTAAAAAAAATCAAACGTAAAAGTTCCTTGCTCAGAACATGAGAACATATGAAAGCTGGTGGTTCAATATTCCCAGTTCTTCAATATTCCAGTTAAGAAGTTTTAGGGGTTGGTTATTATAGGAAATATGACGTGTCGACTATGTGTCTCTACAATTTGTATTTCATATGCCTTTGACTGTTGGATGTTCTTATAGGCACATTAGTTTTGCCAGTCTAATCTCGGGAGTTGATAGGCTTGAAGTCATAAACAACGCTGTGCTTCAAGCATTGCTAAAAGCTGCTGGCAAACTCAGTAAAGTGCTGTTTGAATGAATGCTTACGAGCATGCTGCTGCCTACCACTGCTCAGACTGCTCTATCAAATATCAATTCATAGACTTATTTATAATATAATAAACACAGAAATACGAGCCTTTGGTCATTAATATGGTCAAATCCGGAAACTATCATTTCGAAAACAAAACGTTTATTCTTTCAGTGAAATACGGAACCGTTACGTATTTTATCTAACGGGTGGCAACCCTAAGTCTACATTTTTGTGTTACATTGCACAACCTTCAATGTTATGTCATAATTATGTAAAATTCTGGTAAATTAGTTCACACTTCGCAACGAGCCGGGCGGCCCAAACTGTTGCAAATACTCTGACTGCTTGCACTGAACTCATGAGAAGTGACAATTTCCCTCATTAATATTGCCTGCTTACATGAATTTCTAAATATGCAGGTTTAAAAATATATACTTCTGTGTATTGATTTTAAGAAAGTCATTGATGTTTATTGTTAGGTACATTGGTGAAAAGATTGCTTTTTTTTGGCAATGCGCTTTTGTTAAATCATCACTCGTTTGGCGAAGTTGAAGTAGGCTGTGATTCGATGATAAATTAACAGGCACTGCATTTATTATATGCAACGCAGGACAAGCTAGTTAACCTAGTAATATCATCAACCATGTGTAGTTAACTAGTGATAATGCGAAGATTATTATTTTTTTTTTAATAAGATAAGTTTAATGCTAGCTAGCAACTTACCTTGGCTCCTTGCAACCACAAGGTCCTTCTGACGCTGCACTCGCGTAACAGGTGGTCAGCCTGCCACGCAGTTTCCTCATGGATTGCAATGTAATCAGCGTCCAAAAAGGCAGATTACCGATTTAGTTTTAACTTGAAATCGGCCCTAATTAATCGGTCGACCTCTAATATAAGGTCCCACAGTTGACAGTGCATGTCAGAGAGAACCCAAGAACACAGTGGCCTCCATCCATTAAATGGAAGAAGATTGAAACCATCAAGACTCTTCTTAGAGCTTGCCGCCTGGCCAAATTGAGCAATCGGGGGAGAAATTACCTTGATCAGGGAGGTGACCATAAGAACCTTATGGTCACTCTGAAAGTGACACTCCAGAGTTCCTTTGTTGAGATGGTGGAACCTTCTAGAAGGACAACTGTCTCTGTAGCATTCCACCAATCGGCCCTTTATGGCAGAGTTCCTCTGTTGAGATGGTGGAACCAATCGGCCCTTTATGGTAGAGTGGGCAGACGGAAGCCTCTCCTCAGTAAAAGGCACATGACACCCCGCTTGGAGTTTGCCAAAAGGCACCTGTTGTCTATGACCATGAGAAACAAGATTCTCTGGTCTGATGAAACCAAGATGGAACTCTTTGGCCTGAATGCCAAGCGTCACGTCTGGAGGAAACCTGGCACCACCCCTATGGTGAAGCATGGGGATGTTTTTCAGTGGCAGGGACTGGGAGACTAGTCAGGATCGAGGGAAAGATGAACAGAGCAAAGTACAGAGCTCCTTGATGAAAACCTGCTCCAGAGCACTCAGGACCTTAGACGGGTGGTGGTTTACCTTCCTACAGGACAACGACCCTAAGCACACAGTGAAGACAACCCATGAGTGGCTTTGGGACAAGTAGACAAAATGGCAAATTATTAAATCCTTCCAATAGAAATAAAAAACACAATTTAGTTACGAATTGAACTTTAATTAAATGAGTTGACTCTTCACATGAGATGATTTCACTGAACAACAAAAGGGAACATTGAATGATCCATCGCATCTGTAAAATGATAGTCTAGAAACGAAAGCTTTGGATGTCTTCCTCTCAGGAAACATGTCTTCTCACTGGACCTCCTCAATGTCCATCTCTTGAACATAAGATTGAGGCCTCATCTTCACGGTCACTTTCCAACCTCACAAAGCCACATTTGCCCGGATGGCCACCAATTTTTCAACCCTTGTATTGGTCGCCCCGTTGTGTGCTTTGGTATGTGTGTCCAAACAAGGACCAGTTACTCTCTGGCGGCTGATGTTGGTGGGATTTGGAGGATGATGGGGAAAGCGCCTCAGATCCACAAAGTCCCTTCCACCAGGTGGCTGATGAGATATGTTGGCACGACTGCCATATTTTTTATTTGATTTTATTTAACCTTTTATTTAACCAGGTAGGCTAGTTGAGAACAAGTTCTCATTTGCAACTGCGACCTGGCCAAGATAAAGCATAGCAATTCGACACATACAACAACACAGTTACACATGGAATAAACAAAACATAGTCAATAATACAGTAGAACAAAAGAAAACAGTCTATATACAGTGAGTGCAAATGAGGTAAGATAAGGGGGTTAAGGCAATAAATAGGCCATGGTGGCGAAGTAATTACAATATAGCAATTAAAACACTGGAATGGTAATGTGCAGAAGATGAATGTGCAAGTAGAGATACTGGGGTGCAAAGGAGCAAGATAAATAAATACAGTATGGGGATGAGGTAGGTAGATAGATGGGCTGTTTACAGATGGGCTATGTACAGGTGCAGTGATGTGAGCTGCTCTGACAGCTGGTGCTTAAAGCTAGTGAGGGAGATATGAGTCTCCAGCTTCAGAGATTTTTGCAGTTCGTTCCAGTCATTGGCAGCAGAGAACTGGAAGGAAAGTTGACCAAAGGAGGAATTGGCTTTGGGCGTGACCAGTGAGCTATACCTGCTGGAGCGCGTGCTACGAGTGGTTTTGCTACGAGTGGATATTGCATTTCCATCCTAAAGACCTTGCTTGGAAGTGTACTTCGCCAGACTGCTAAGAACCTTGCCCTCATCCAGGCCAAGGTGGCGAGACATGGTAGTGTTGACACCATAGGCCTTGTTGATCTCTGCACCAGACAGGATGCTCTTGCCAGCATACTTTGGGTCCAACATGTACGCTGCAGCGTGTATGGGCTTCAGGCAGAAGTCTTCGCGCTTTATGATGTATTTCAGAACTGCGGTTTCCTCTGCTGAAGCAACAGTGAAGTTGGCAGGGCAGTACGGATTTATTCTCTTACATCTGCAAGCATAGTCTGAACATCAAACAGGATAGCATTGTCTCCCTCAATCCGTGTAGTGGCTACTGCTATAGGTTTCAGGCTGCTTACCACTCTCTCCCAAAATACCTCACCCAGGAGGATCCTCTTGATGGGGCTGTCCATTTCTTGGCGACTCCTTCCCCTCCAGGAGACTGTCAAACATGATGACAACACCACCCCAATGGGTGTTGCCGGGAAGATTCAATGTGGTGCTCTTATTCTTCTCACTTTTCTTGGTTAGAGGGATTGCTGCTATAACTTGACCCTTCACATACCTAACCATTTTCTTGGCTCTCTTGTATTCATTGTTTTCAGTGCCATGATGTCCTTGAGGAGCAGATTCAATGCGTGAGCAGCACAGCCAATGGGAATGATGTGAGGGTAGGACTCCATGTTTTCAGCATTGTCTGTCACCAGTGCAAATACCTTCTGTGGTCCAAGGTCATTGACTGCCTTCAGCTCATCTGCAATGTAGAGAACGGTGTGTCTGTTGTAGCTTGTGTCTGTGCTCTTGTAGAATGCTGGTTGAAGGGTGGAGATGTAGTTTATTATTTCTTGCCCACGAACATTTGACCATCAGAGATGATTGCAAGAGTCTGCTTTCTATGATTTGCTTGACCTTCACTTGAACTCTGCATCCAGCAAATGAGTAGATAAAGCATGTCTGGTTGGAGGGGTGTGTGCTGGGTGAAAAACTTTTAGAAATGGGATGAAAACCGAGCTGCACTTTCTAACCTCCTGCCCTGTGAATGACAATATGAGACATATTTCCCTCAAATTTCACAACACACAAAGAATTGGACCACAAATCAAGTTGACAAACTCCCATATCTGTTAGGTGAAGTACCGTGGTGTGCAATCTCAGCAGCAGAATTTGTGAGCCGATGCCACAAGAAAAGGTCAACCAGCGGGTCAGAAACACCAATGTAAATATAACCTATTTATCTGCCCATTTATTTCCTCCCTGTCATTTGTGAATTCTGCTATCTGGACATTATCCCAACACTGAACATAGCTTATGAAACTTTTAAAAATGGTGTACTACATTTAACTGCTAATATATTATTTAAAAGTGGTTATTCTCTTAACTTTGTTTGGCTGTTGTCGTTTTGTTTAATTTAGCTTTGTTGATTTTTGTCATTTTGTTTATTTCACTTGCTTTGCCAATGTAAACATGTTTCCCATGCCAACAAAGCCACTTTTTAATTGAATTGAGAGAGCGAGGGAAGATATTGAGGCAGGGAGAAAGGAGACTTGACGCACTGACTGAACCATGAAACACAGGAGTATAAAGCGATGGCATGTCCTTGGTACTTGTCATTCCTTCCTTATTGATACAACACAATAGCCTGTCTGCTGCTATAGACCACTGCTAGCAGCCTACATGGAGACTAGTTTGACAATCAGCCAGACAAGGAGGGATGTGCATCACACACCAATGACTGAACAGAACGCAGTCCTTAAGTATTGCTCAAAGTATCAATTTATTTATTTGTAACTTTATTTTGTTTTATATATATATATTACACACACACACACACCACCCTGCGTCCCACTGCTGGCTTGCGTCTGAAGCTAAGCAGGGCTGTTGTCCTGGCTAAATTACTAATCTGGCCCTCATACCATCAGTCACCTAATCATCCCCAGCTTACAATTGGCTCAATTCACCCCCCTTCAACACTACCAAAGTTTGGGGTCACTTAGAAATGTCCTTGTTTTTTGTCTATTAAACCATCAAATTGATCTGAAATACAGTGTAGACATGGTTAATGTTGTAAATGACTATTGTAGCCTAAAACAGATTATATTTTTTGAATTTTACCCCCTTTTCTCCCCAATTTCATAGTAACCAATTATTAGTAGTTACTATCTTGTCTCATCGCTATAACTCCTGTACGGGCTCGGGATAGACGAAGGTCGAAAGCCATGCGTCCTCTGAAACACAACCCAACCAAGCCGCACTGCTTATTATAAGCCAGCCGCACCAATGTGTCAGAGGAAACACCGTGCACCTGGCAACCTGGTTAGCGTGCACTGCGCCAGGCCCGCCACAGGAGTCGCTAGTGCGCGATGAGACAAGGATATCCCTACCGGCCAAACCCTCCCTAACCCGGACGATGCTAGGCCAATTGTGCGTCAGCCTATTCTTGTTCTGAGAAATGAAGGCTATTCCATGCGAGAAATTGCCAAGAAACTAAAGATCTCCTACTGGCCAATAAAAATGAAAGTTGGGCAAAAGAACACCAACACTGGACAGAGGAACTCTGCCTAGAAGGCCAGCATCCCGGAGTCGTCTTTTCACTGTTGACGTTAAGACTGGTGTTTTGTGGGTACGATTTAATGAAACTTGCTTAGTTGTGCACCGGGGCCTCCCACTCTTTCTATTCTGGTTAGGGCCAGTTTGCACTGTTCTGTGAACTGTTTCTTGGCAATTTCTTGCATGGAATATCCTTCATTTCTCAGAACAAGAATAGACTAACGAGTTTCAGAAGAAAGTTCTGTTATTGGCCATTTTGAGCCTGTAATCGAATGCACAAATGCTGTTGCTCCAGATAATAAGAAAAGGCAATCAGTATGTACCTGGCTGAAGGAATATATCTATTGTTTACAGGAAACCCATTCAACAATTTTAGATGATGTTTTGTAGAAAAATAAATGGGGGGGGTGAAATAATATTTCTCCCACTGGCAAAGAAATTCACAAGGGGTGATGGTTTTAATTAACAGTAATTTTGATCCAAATTGTCCAAACAGATCATAAAGGTAGATGGATTATTTTAAAGATGTTATTGGACAATAAACCGATATGGCTTATTAACCTATACGGTCTGAATAATTATGATCCAAGCTTCTTTGAAAATGTATATAAGAATTTATCAACTCTACAAGGAACACTAGACTCTATTATTATGGTGGGAGATTTTAATACGGTCTTAAATACCTCTATGGACCGGAAAGGAAATCACTCTACAAACTATCACCCTCAGGCACTTAAGGAAATCATGAATGTCATGGATATATTGGAATTAGTGGATATATGTAGACTTAAATACCCTGACCTAGTGAGATATACATGGCGGAGGCTTAATTAAGCTAGTCGTCTTGACTACTTTCTTATGCCATTCTCTCTGGCACCAAAAGTTTAAAAAAAATATTTAAGTGTTGATAGGGGACAGAATGCGGTCGGATCATCACGTGATTGGCATATATATTACTCTTACAGAATTTCCACATGGGCGAGGATATTGGAGATTTAGTCAAAGCCTACTAGATGATAAATTGTTTAGAACTAGGACAGAAGAATTTATAACGGACTTTTTCAGACAACACAGGTACAGCAGATCCCCTTATTGTAAAGGACACTTAAGTGTGCCTTTAGAGGCCATGCAATTCAGTACTCATCTATGAAACAAAAGAAATTTAGATCAAGAGTCCATATTAACAAAGGAAATTGAAGGACTAACAGTACAGTTAGATAGTAATAAAAACTGTACCATAGAGGCACAGAATAAGTTAGAGGAAAAATAAATGGAGGAACTTATTCAAGAAAGATCCAGTGTGTAATATATTATAAAAATATACCTAACTGGATGGAATATGGGGAAAAATGCACAATTTTTTTCAATCTTCAATATAGAAATGCTACCCCCCAAAATGTGTTAACTTGTTACAAATGGAGCCACACATGATTCGCGGAATGATATTTTGAAAGAGAAAGTAAAGTACTTTAAGAATATGTTTTCGTTTCAGTCTCCATCTCCACTAACTGAAACGAATTGTATGGATTTTTTCCTAATAATAATGTAAAATTAACATCTGTACAGAGAGACTCATGTGAAGGCCAAATTACAGAGGAGGAACTTCTTGATGCAATTGGGGCCTTTAAGGATGGGAAAACTCCAGGGCTGGATGGCATACCAGTGGAAGTATACAAAACTCTTTTTGATATACTCAAAGGACCATTATTAGCATGTTTTAACCACTCCTGTATAAATGGTAAATTATCACGCAACAAGGTCTGATATCATTATTACTGAAAGAGGACCCAAGTGGAATATATAAAGATCCAGTCCATTTAAAAAATTGGGAGACCTCATACACTTCAGTGTTGTGATGCACAAATCCTAGCAAAATGCTTGGCGCATAGAATTAAAGTATTGTCAGATATTATTCATCCTAATCAGACAGATTTTTTACACGGACCACACATTGGAGATAATACAGTGGGGCAAAAAATAATTTAGTCAGCCACCAATTGTGCAAGTTCTCCCACTTAAAAAGATGAGAGGCCTGTAATTTTCAACATAGGTACACTTCAACTATGACAGACAAAATGAGAAAAATCCAGAAAATCACATTGTAGGATTTTTAATGAATTTATTTGCAAATTATGGTGGAAAATAAGTATTTGGTCAATGACAAAAGTTTCTCAATACTTTGTTATATACCCTTTGTTGGCGATGACAGAGGTGAAGACTTACAGAAAACATTTGACAAGGTTTTCACACACTGTTGCTGGTATTTTGGCCCATTCCTCCATGCAGATCTCCTCTAGAGCAGTGATGTTTTGGGGCTGTTGCTGGGCAACATGAACTTTCAACTCCCTCCAAAGATTTTCTATGGGGTTGAGATCTGGAGACTGGCTAGGCCACTCCAGGTCCTTGAAATGCTTCTTACGAAGTCACTCCTTCGTTGCCCGGGCGGTGTGTTTGGGATCATTGTCACGCTGAAAGACCCAGCCACGTTTCATCTTCAATGCCCTTGCTGATGGAAGGAGGTTTTTACTCAAAATCTCATGATACATGGCCCCATGCATTCTTTCCTTTACACGGATCAGTCGTCCTGGTCCCTTTGCAGAAAAACAGCCCCAAAGCATGATGTTTCCACCCCCATGCTTCACAGTAGGTATGGTGTTCTTTGGATGCAACTCAGCATTCTTTGTCCTCCAAACACGATGAGTTGAGTTTTTACCGAAAAGTTATATTTTGGTTTCATCTGACCACATGACATTCTCCCAATCTTCTTCTGGATCATCCAAATGCTCTCTAGCAAACTTCAGACAGGCCTGGACATGTATTGACTTAAGCAGGGGGACACGTCTGGCACTGCAGGATTTGAGTCCCTGCCGTGGTAGTGTGTTACTGATGGTAGGCTTTGTTACTTTGGTCCCAGCTCTCTGCAGGTCATTCACTAGGTCCCCCCGTGTGGTTCTGGGATTTTTGCTCACCGTTTTTGTGATCATTTTGACCCCACGGGGTGAGATCTTGCTTGGAGCCCCAGATCGAGGGAGATTATCAGTGGTCTTGGATGTCTTCCATTTCCTAATAATTGCTCCCACAGTTGATTTCTTCAAACCAAGCTGCTTACCTATTGCAGATTCAGTCTTCCTAGCCTGGTGCAGGTCTACAATTTTGTTTCTGGTGTCCTTTGACAGCTCTTTGGTCTTGGCCATAGTGGAGTTTGGAGTGTGACTGTTTGAGGTTGTGGACAGGTGTCTTTTGTACTGATAACAAGTTCAAACAGGTGCCATTAATACAGGTAACGAGTGGAGGACAGAGGAGCCTCTTAAAGAAGTTACAGGTTTGTGAGAGCCAGAAATCTTGCTTGTTTGTAGGTGACCAAATACTTATTTTCCACCATAATTTGCAAATAAATTCATTAAAAAATCCTACAATGTGATTTTCTGTATTTTTTTTCCTTCTCATTTTGTCTGTCATAGTTGAAGTGTACCTATGATGAAAATTACAGGCCTCATCTTTTTAAGTGTGCGAACTTGCACACTTGGTGGCTGACTAAATACTTTTTTGCCCCACTGTACATTTAGTATCGAGGGGAACTATTATAATTTGAATGGCTCTGTGAGGTAAAAAAAAAATGGCTGAAGCCCAACGGGGCACTTTCCTGCATTTGACATTTTCATGAAGCAGTCCAAGTACTTCTATGCGTGCTCCGGCGGGTGCGCTAAGGCAACATTAGCAGGACAGAGAAGCCAGACACATGCTCACATGGAGCGCGTTAATGATGGTATAAAATCAATCCTGAAATATTTATCACGAGTGTAGCAGGTTGTGAACTCTGCAAACAATGTTTCGAGAATGAGAACGGTAAATTACTGTAATAGATGCATTAATGTATCCAAATGACGGGGATTAACAGTAAAATTGCCTGTTTTACAAACGGTAGGCTACCACATGGGGGTTTTAATAGACAGACTAGGCTAACAAAACAATTGCTTATTAGTAAACACTCCCGCTACTAAGAAGTGTATCTACGTGATACGTGTTATTCCTCCCTCCCTCTTACCAATTCAACGGCGCTTTATTGGCATGGGAAACACGTTTTATATTGCCAAAACAAGTGGATTAAACAAAACTGAAAAAAAAAACAAAGTATAGTAAACATTGCACTCTTAAAGGTTTCAAAAGGATAGATGTTTCAAATGTTATCAGCAATGTGCAGTGTTTTTAACAATGTGCAAATAGTTGTAGTACAAACAGCAGGGGAAGATAAGTAAACAGATAAATATTGGTTGTATTTACTATGTTTGTGCGCCACTGGTTGCCCTGTTTTCATGGCAATGGGTCATACATCTTGCTGCTGTGATTGCACGTTGTGCTAACAGATATGGGAGTTTATCAATGTTTGTTTCCATATTCATTGTGGGTCTGATCTGTGGGAAATAAGTGGTTCTAATATGGTCATACCTTTGGACGGATGTAAGGAAGTGCAACTTATTTTTCATCTCATTTTGTGGTCAATGGGCACATAGTCCTTGAACTAGATAGGCAGACTTTCTTCATTTTGGGTTTGTCACAGTGGTCAGGTATTCTGCTACTGTATACTTTCTGTTTAGGGCCAGATAGCGTTCTATTTTGGTCTTTTTTTAAATTTTATTTTTTTGGTTGACTCTTTCCAGTGTTTATAGTTTCCTCATAATTTGGTTGGGTCCAATTGTGTTACTGTCCAGTTGGCTGAGGGGACACTTCTCTAGGTTAATTTCTCTGTAGGTGGAATGTGTGGGCATCTCTCACACGCTCTCTCCCGTTCTTTTGCGCCCACTCTCCAGTCTCCATCTCTCTAACCACTCTCTCTCCTCCCCTTTAGAAGGATCCCAGTAGTGATGTGAGCAGTCCTGGACTGTCCCCTCCATCGAAGCGAACCCGTAGACAAACCAGCTCCAGCGACACCTCTCCCTCCCCCCAGGCCAAGGGCCAGAGGGTCTCCTGGGGCATGCCCACCTACCGCACCAGGTGAGCAGGCAAAAGAACAGCCTCTTTGACAGACAGTTCTGGGGTGAGTTCCTGTACTGGCCGTGTGGACTGGGTTCAGCCCCATCTGTTGACTGTGTCTGAGAATGGGGCAGTCTTTTTGTGCAATGTGTTTATTTACACATCTTAATGTATTTCAGGTTGTCATCTGGCGCCCTGCAAAATGGAAAAGGTAAAGTCAACGTTTCAATTTGTTATTTTAAGACCATGACCACATTATTTGTGTGTAGGTACAGTATTCGTTGGATTATTAGTTAGATGGGACCTCTTTACCTTTGACCCCTGCAGCCCATAAGGAGGAGGGGGCAGGAGACCACTCTCACATGAATGGCCATGTTGACCGGAAGAGGAGCTGCCAAGTGAGGAAGAGCCAGTTTGAACACCTCAACCAGAGCCTGCTGTTTGACCAGCTCGTCAACAGGTAACACACACACAGACCCTATGGGAAGACGCACACACAATTCCCTATAGGAAGACGAGGCCTCAGACCTGGTGGTACCGGGGTGGAGAGGGATGAACTGTAAAACATAAAGCGACGACATCAGAGGTATGCGGTATGAATCGATACTGATGTGTGTGTTTGAAAATGTATGCACTCTTATCCAAAGCGACTTACAGTAGTGTCTGCTAAATGACTAAAATGTAAATGTATTGGCAGCACGGCGGAGGCAGTTCTTCAGGAGATGGACAACATCAGCAGCATCAGACAGAACAGGGAGGTGGAGAGACTCCGCATGTGGACAGACACTGAGGTGGTAAGTCTGTCAAGTCTGTCAATCAGCCAGTCAATCTGTATTATGCCATATGAAAGTGGGTTGTTAGTAACTATCTCCGGTGGTAGACGTTATGATGGCAAGCCAGCTAGCTAAACGTAGCCTGGCTGACGCGAGGAATTTGAGTTAGGTGTTAGCCAGACTAAGCTAAACGTGCATATCCTCCACTCCTGATCTTCTAGGAAAACATGGACATGTACTCTTGTGTGAAGAGGAGGAAGGCACTGCGCAGGAACACCTTTGGCATGCAGACACACCACAAAGCCATGAGCAAGACAGAATCGGAAGAGGGGACTGAAGGTTTGTCTTAGTTTGGATTGCTTGTAAAGCTGCACAGGGACTTGGAGAAACCTGTAATTTGTTGGTAATGCTTGCGGTTCACAAGATGATAATTTCAAACATATCTTGTTTACTAATTAGAATCTCATGGTGAGGAAGAGGATGACGAAGCAGAGGAGGATGAGGATGATGATGAAAGAAACGAGACCGAGGAGGCTGGAGAGGGGAACGACAGACCGTACAACTTGAGACAACGCAAGACCGTACAGAGATACGAGGCGCCACCTATTGGTAAAGAAAAACATTGATTATTGTGTGATTTTTCTGCAACACTAAGGGTAGTTTCTTGGACCCAGATTTTCTATTGAGCGTGACTTATAGTAAAGGAGTAGTCTTAATGTAGGTCTGGGGAACTGTCCCTCTGCCTGAAACATTCCTTTTCCTGCGTAAAACCTTTTCCTGATATTGTCTCTGCTTCATGCCTCTTGAGTGCTGCTGCTTTTAACGTCTTCTGTCTCACTGAATGCATTCCAGAGCCCGTCAACAGAAAACAAAACAACCCCTCCCTGTTTGACACCCACAGGTCCCCAGCAAGGAGAAGCCATATACGGTGGGTGTTGTTCCCTGCATGAAAAATAATTTCATAAGACTGCTTACCTACAGTACATTGACTAATATGGAGTGATGTCTTTTGTCCTCCTTTCCTCTCCTCTGGTCCAGAGTGAAGAAGCATGCCATCCACAGTAGCGACACTACGTCGTCATCTGACGAGGAGAGATTTGAGAGGAGGAAAAGCAAAAGCATGACCCGGGCCAGGAACAGGTGAATACCTGTGGATTTTGTTATTAGATACAATTTATTAATGGCTTTTCACTAGGTAAAATCACTTTCCATTCACCACTCGTCCTGTATAGCACATTAGCTTCACTGCAAACCCCGGTGATACATGGCAGCCGTTAAGCAACTGAAAGCTCACCACACATTGACTCTTTATCACCTGTATTTGTTACTTGTAAAGGTGTCTGCCTTTGAGCCTGAGAGCAGAGGACCTGGCCAGTGGGGTGCTGAGAGACAGGGCCAAGGTGGGAGCTAGCCTCGCTGATGTGGACCCCATGAATCTGGACACCTCAGTGAAGTTTGACAGCGTAGGAGGGCTCTCCAACCACATCCAGTCTCTGAAGGAGATGGTGGTCTTCCCTCTACTTTACCCAGAGGTCTTCGAAAGGTTCAAGATACAGCCCCCAAGGTAAAGACCAAAGTCACCTTCATGTTCAGATATATCAAGCATGTATCCTCTTTTGTTTGCAATTTAGACAGATGAGGAAGAACAATTTAGCATTTTTTTGCATCATGGTCACAATGTAGTTCCAAGGTCAAATGGATTGTGTCTGCTTTAAACTTATTTACCTCACTCTCTCCACTCCCACAGAGGGTGTCTGTTCTACGGCCCACCAGGTACAGGGAAGACCCTTGTAGCGCGGGCTTTGGCCAACGAGTGTAGTCAAGGAGACAAAAAGGTGTCTTTCTTCATGAGGAAGGGAGCCGACTGCCTCAGCAAGTGGGTCGGTGAATCAGAACGACAGCTACGCCTACTTTTTGACCAGGTGAGCATGATTAGGGCTGTTACGGTGACCATATTACTGCAACACCGGCGGTCATGAGTCATAACCGCAGTCAAATAACACGCGATCGTTTAGTCACGGTAACTAGGCTTCTCCAGCCTCGGATGCTGCTGATGGTCGTTAGTAGCCTACCAAACTTGCTTAACTGCCTGGTACTCAGCACTTTATTGTCCCTCTAATCACTCTGACATCAACGCAAATGGTTTAGAATATAAAATCAAACACTTCATGAGAGCCCAGGAGCTCATGTTGCGCAACATTTCTATAGGCTACGCAACTGTGTGAGAAAACAAGCGTTTTGATGGCCTCTATTAAAAATAGGAGGATCCCATCAGCTTTCTATTAGGCTATGCCTGCTATATTTATTTATCAACTTTCCTAATATTAAGCACATTGCTTTGCTTTACAACAGGAGTATAGCCTACATGGCTGGCATGAAAATGAACCATGGGAAAAGTATTCACCATTTGCTATTTAAGTCCATAGATGACATGTATTTTTTCCATGCTGCTGTTCTGGGACAGGTGCATGATAATGGTCCATTCTAAATCAAAACTAATTTCACACACATTATTTTAAGAGCTCCCGGGTGGCACAATCTGTCTAAGGCACTGCATCTCAGTGCTAGAGGTGTCACTACAGACCCTGGTTTCATTCCAGACTGTATCACAACTGGCCGTGATTGGGAGTCCCATAGGGCGGCGCACAATTGGCCCATTGTCATCTGTGGTAGGCCGTCATTGTAAATAATTATTTGTTCTTAGCTGACTTGCCTAGTTAAATAAAAATGATTTAGTATTTATAAAGACATTAAATTAAGAATATCCTGACGTGTGACAATATTAGCCTATCACTTGTGTATGATGTATTATCATTTGTGGATGATGCCCAGCTTGTGCAGTAAGGCAAGAAACAGCTTGCCTTTTTTTGCGACTTTTTCAAATCATAGTAGCCTTGCCCATAGGCCTGTATGTTTTGATACGATTTGTGAATTAAAGTGGCCAGATAGGCTCTACACCGTTTAAATTGAGTTAAATTTGGGGAAGATCATTTTTACCATAAAGATGCACCTTTATTATAAAAAGTGCTTTTCCTGCTAATTGATTGTATTTTGGAACATTTGCGCTTATAGCCTATTGCCGTATGTGCAGTGCTGCGCTTATGTGAAGAAATAGCTAGTTGATCAATATTTTAAGCTAAATGTTCTGATCTGTTGCGTAAGCCTCATTGCTTTTAAAATGTTTTTTTGATGCGTGTATTAATTTGGGGTCTATTGCATCTCACAACTGTCCCAGACTATGTTTGGAATATTTATTTATTGCACAGAAGGACAAGTAGAATAGAATTGGTCAACCTTTGTACTATGGGGGATAGCAGATTAAAACAGGCCAGTGTTTTTCCTGTTCATTAGGCCTACTCATCTTGTTGGCTGACGAAAAGTAAATGTGGACAGTTCTAATATCTTCAATATGCGCCTCGGAATTCGATAAGAGGGGCATGCACATTTGCGTCCCCGATGTCTCTTCACTTGTAGCCTTAGCTGAGATGCCTGTGAGAAGACCTGATCACATGACGTGCATTGGTTAATAAGAATTGAGATAGCTTAGAGTGCCCTCTGAGAGAGATGGGTTTTTTTTTGAGCATGGCAGCTGAGAGAAGGGAATTATTATATTCAGCCCAAGGCCAAAATGGCCACTTTTTCTTTAGGGGGCATTATGGCCACACCTGGTGGATGCAGCCAGGAAATTCAAGGCCTGGTGAGAATATTATCAAGTGCTCGTCAAATTGTGAATGAGAGACTGATGGTGTGCGGCCTGCACAAGAAACATATCAGAGCTCATGCCTTTCGTGCAACTTTCTTCAAATCCTCAATAGGCGCATCAGGCAGCCTTAGAATGTATAAAAAATCTAAACATATAGCCCAACATTTGTATTACAACTGAAGTTGCTAAATTAAGCATTTTCCGCTCAACACAGAATAGCCGCATGTGTGCGCACTTTCTTGGAAATCGTTTGGAGAAAATGTAATTTTATTCAGCCATGCTCAATTGTATTCTTCATACTATAAGATGACACTAAATAATGCCACGCAATTCGAAGCAAATCTTGACCGCTAAATGAACTAGTGTAGCCCACAGCCATATGGCATAGCCATATCAGGGCCTAACATAAGGTAACTCAGAGTATGCTATCCTTGAACACAAGCATTTTGCCACACCTGCAATAACATCTGCCAAATATGTGTGTGTGACAGATAAAAATGACGTGTTCTTCTGAAATAGGCTACATTTTCTTCATATCATGTTTCTTTAGACCTGTCTAACAGGCTGACTACACCGCTCGTGTCGCGTGCGCAGGCATTGCAAAATAAATGTAGAAATCTATATTATTCAATTATTGCAGAAGTCCGTTCTATTTGTGACGCAGATCGCGGTGCAAGTCCGGCCTCTCCCATCTCCTCATTGGTTTATAGAAGCAGGTACCGTCAGGCTGTTAATGGCCTGGTACTCAGGGCTCTAGTGTCCTTCTCACCACTCTGGCGTCAATGCAAATGCAATCGAATATCACAAAACACTTCATCAAAACAGTATCGTGCTTTTAAAACTCACCTCATTGATCAATTTGAAGAAAAGTTCAACAGGAAAACATGGTTGTTGTGGATGTTGTTTCAAAGCCTAACACACCGAAATGGACAGCGTTTTCTAGGGTGATGATTAATTCATTATGTTCATACGCATATTAGAGCTTACGCATAGGCCTATATATGAGCCCAAACCAAATGAAAAGGATTGTGCCCTTATACAGTGCATTTGGAAAGTATTCAGACCCCTTTCCCACATTTTGTTAGGTTAGCCTTTTTCAAAAATGTATTTAAATAGATTTTTTTCCTGATAAATCTACACACAATACCCAATAATGGCAAAGCAAAAACTGTTTGTTTTCTTAGCAGCAAAAATAATTATGACATTTTACATAATTATTAAGACCCTTTACTCAGTACTTTGTTGAAGCATCTTTGGCAGTGATTACAGCCTAGAGTCTTCTACCCTACAAGCTTGTCACACCTGTATTAGGGGGGTTTCTCCCTTCTCTGCATATCCACTCAAGCTCTGTCAGGTTGGATGGGGAGCGTCGCTGAACAGCTATTTTCAGGTCTCTCCAGAGATGTTCGTTTGATTGATGGAGTGCTGCAGAGATAGTTGTCCTTCTGGAAGGTTCTCCCATCTCCACAGTGGAGCTCTGTCAGAGACCATCGGGTTCTTGATTACCTCCCTGAACAAGGCCCTGTTTGGCCGGGTGGTCAGCTTTAGGACGAGTCTTGGTGGTTCTAAACTTCTTCCATTTAAGAATGATGGAGGCCACTGTGTTCTTGGGGACCTTCAATGCTGCAGACATTTGTTGGTACTCTTTCCAAGATCTGTGCCTCGACACAATCCTGTCTCGGAGCTCTATGGACAATTCCTTTGACCTCATGGCATGGTTTTTGCTCTGACATGCACTGTGTGCCTTTCCAAATCATGTCCAATCAATTGAATTTACCACAGGTGGACTCCAATCAAGTTGTAGAAACATCAAGGATGATCAATCAAAACAGGATGCACCTGAGCTCAATTTTGAGCCTCATAGCAAAGGGTCTGAATGCCTTAAGGTATTTCTGTTATTTATTTGTAATACATTTTTAAATGTATATCTAACGTATTGGACCTTTTTCAAATGATAACTTTTGCGCTCAACAGCCACTTCATATGCGCCACTCACTCCGGAATGGAAAAAATATACTTTCTATTTTATTCAACTAATTTAAATGATTTTCTTCTTACTATAACATCATGTAATATAAAATAATGTCACAGGACTTATGAGCCCATCTCGTCTGCTAAATGTACAAGCCTAAGGCATGGTGCATAGCCAGATATCATATAGTAGGCCAACCCGTATTCTGTTCTTCCAAAATACTTTTTCTTCATATCATGTATCTTTAGAACTGCCTAAAATCAATAATGGATTAATTGTGATGGTACACATTTAAATTGATTTTTGGGGCTTTTTAAATTGTAGATGTTCCAAAGACGCGCATGCGTAGAGGCCTGGAGATGCTAAATGTTTTTGTTAACTGTCAGTTACTGTGAGACCGGCAGTCAATAACCGCCTGACAAAATGTCATGACCGCCACAGCCCTAGACATGAGCCAAGGCTTATCAGTTGGACAGTGTCAGGTAGGGAATTATTTATTAAATACCTTATCTATTTATATTGTGCTTACTTGGTCCAGTTGCCATCCAGAATACTCTGTGTTCAGGCTAGCTTATGCCCCTCTAGCCCAGACTTATGTTGTGTGTGTTCTGCTCTCTTCCAGGCGTACCTGATGAGGCCCTCCATAATCTTCTTTGATGAAATAGACGGTCTGGCCCCAGTGCGCTCCAGCAGACAGGACCAGATACACAGGTACTATATGAAGCAGGAGTAGTTGTTAGACATCTCCATTTGATGATCTGACAATCAGTATTGAATGTGAGTGATCTCTTTTTTTAGTAATGGTTTTGACCATACTCGCTCCCTATCCCTCTCTCCTTCCCTTAAGCTCCATAGTGTCCACTCTGCTGGCGTTGATGGATGGTCTGGACAGCCGAGGGGAAATCGTGGTGATCGGTGCTACCAATAGGCTGGACTCCATAGACCCTGCTCTACGGAGACCTGGACGCTTTGACAGGGAGTTCCTCTTCAACCTGCCTGACAGGACGGTGAGGAAGTAGCAATCATGTATAGGATTATGGCACGATGAATACACTATGAAATACATTGTTGGTACTTGTTTTATACTATAATCCTAATCATTTGTCTGTGGCTGTCATAGTATACTGAACAAAAATATAAACGCAACACAACAATTTCAAAGATTTTACTGAGTTACAGTTCATGGAAGGAAATCAGTCCATTTAAATACATTTGGTAAGACATCATTTATGGATTTCACATGACTTGGCAGTGGCGCAGCCATAGGCCCACACACTGGGAGCCAGGTCCAGTCAATCAGAATGAGTTTTTCCCTACAAAAGGACTTCATTACAGACAGAAATATTCCTCAGACAGTCCCGCAGGTGAAGAAGCCAGATATGTAGGTCCTGGGCTGTCGTGGTTACACGTGGTTGTGAGGCCAGTTGGACATACTGCCAAATTCTCTAAAATGATGCAGGTGGCTTATGGTAGAGAAATCAACATGTAATTCCCTGGCAACAGCTCTGGTGGACATTCCTGCAGTCTGCATGCTAATTGCACGCTCTCTCAACTTGAGACTTCTGTGGCATTGTGTTGGGTGATAAAACTGCACATTTTAGAGTGGCCTTTTACTCCCCCCCCCCCCAGCACAAGGTGCACCTGTGTACTGATCATGCTGTTTAATCAGCTTCTTGATATGGCACACCTGTCAGGTGGATGGATTATCTTGGCAAATAAGAAATGCTCACTAACAAGGATGTAAACAAATTTGTGCACAAAATTGGAGTGAAATAAGCTTTTTGTGTGTGTGAAACATTTCTGGGATTTTTTTTTTTTATCTTGGCTCATGAAACAATGGGACCAACACTTTACATGTTATTTATATTTTTGCTCAGTATATGTATATGAGTTTTATCCTTTAAGTGTGTGTTCCAACCGCTCCTGTGTGTCTGGGTGAGCGTGTACAACACACTTTAGTCCCAGCCTAGTGGTTTGTCTGCATGTCTGTCAAAGCCCAGTTGTGTGTGTTTGTCAGTCCCAACCCCAGTGGTGTGTGTGTGACTGACTGTGTGCGAGTCCCAGCCTAATGGTGCATAGCAATCCCATCTACCCGTTGAGCTGTCTAATTGGTTGACTCCTGTCGTTTGTCCTCACAGTGAGATTCTGAATAATCAAAGCCCAGTCTGTATGCTTCTGTCAGCAGAGAGACACCAAATACAGAGACACTCAGCTGGCAGAGCTCAGCAGAGAGAGACCTTGCTGATCAGAAACCCACTGTGGTGTGAGCAGGGTCTATAGTGACAGTTTTCTTTTTTTATAAACATGTTTTTCTTTTTCTCTCCATCCCTATATATCTCTCGCTCTTTGTCTGTCGGTGTTGTCTGTCTCTCTCTTTCTTTGTATTATTCTCTAGGCCCGAAGACAAATCCTTGAGATCCACACGCGGGACTGGAATCCTAGACTGGCTGAACAGTTTGTAAATGAGCTGGCTGAGAAATGTGTCGGTAGGAGACAAACTCACATTTATTAACGTTTACAACATTTTATGTCTAGTCTACTTCTTTTTTTCGGTTTATTCATTTAACCCCTCCACTCCCCTGTTCCAGGTTACTGTGGCGCAGACATCAAAGCACTTTGCACAGAGGCGGCCTTGGTGGCACTGCGGCGTTGCTACCCCCAGATCTACGGCAGCAGTGTTAAGCTGCAGCTGGACGTCAGGTAACCATGCAGAGGAGAAGGAAACTGAAAGAATAAAAACAACAACATAGTAATAGACTGGAATCAATTGTCTTGTCTGTATGGGGTGAATTCTGACTTCCATTTAAGTTACAATTCATGCAGTCTCTCCCATTGACTTCAAAGCATTTGAGGTTAGAATTCGCCCTTAAATGTGTTTAATCTGTGGACACTAAATTTCCCTTTTGGATCAAGTATTGATCAATCTTATCTGTGTCTAACAGTACCATCGTGCTGGGGCCTGGGGACTTCAGCCATGCTCTGCGGACCATCGTCCCAGCTTCCCAGAGAGCCCAGGCTCCTCCAGGCCGAGCCCTGGCCCCCAACATACGCCCCCTACTAGCCAACACACTGGCCACGGTGCTGGAGGTCCTGCTCCGAGTCTTCCCCCATGCAGAAACACGGCACGGGGAGAGTAGAGGAGGTAATCTGTTTATCTTTCTCCTTTTGCCTCTCTCTCTCCTTCCTGGTATCTAGGGCCACAATTAGGTCTTTTTTTCCTAGGATTTATTCAAACAGCAAAGGGTATGCAACAATGGGTAGGCAAAACAGGTTTTCTAAAGTCTTTTACAAAAACCTTCCCAGTTAAATGTTGACTGTGAAGTAGGCCTACTTGGCAGAACATCATGATTTTTATCATCGCGGGGCATTTGTTTAGCAAACTCTGCCATCACATGTAGCCTACACTGTACATTGTATAGTAAAAAACACCGCTAGCCAAACACAACGGCCTCTTGCTAGGTGTGTAATTGAATTAAAGGGCAACTGCACCTTCCATCTTTTTAATTTATTCTTCCCAGACCTTAAAAGTGGGCTCCTGATGTGGTTGAAGCATTGTTGTGGACTTAGAACATCCCATTAGTGTAGTTTTTCTATAAGAAAAGTGTGATTTTGAGTGAACTTACTGTTTGTAATCGCTAACAATAACACCCTTTTTGAGATTGCGACAAGGTTGTATTTTGTATTTTTTCCCCCTCCAAACAATTAATGGAAATATGATATTGTCAAGTTAAAATGTACTTACTTATGTATGGTGGGTTGGTCATTATTGGCATTTTTTAAATATTTTCAGAGCAAAATGAATAAATATACTGACCGAACACCCATTGTATCCATCTCTGTCTCTCTCTGTGTGTCTCTCTCACTTTGTCTTCTCTCTCTCTCTCATTATTATTATTTATTTTTGAAATTGTTTTCATTGTTTGACATATGACTCCACAATCACCAGGAAATCAGCTCTGTGTGATTGTTAATTTTGGATATCTGTTCCCAAGGATTCCCATGCATAAACAGAGGCATATTTGATCACATCCCAATGTAGGCTAATCAAGACTTGAAATGATTTGGTTTTCGTCAAATACTATATCTGTTTGGGATTCTTGCCGTCAATTTGCAGTTTACAAATGATTTCAAACTATGTTCTCCCCGACCATTCGCTCAAGAAAAAATCGTCACACAGATTAATGTAATTGGGGACCCCTGGGCTATATGCATCTTGCTCAGCCCGCAAATTTAAATGACATTTAGATTATGCGTGCATCATCCGCTTTCCCGGGCCAGTATCTTTCAGTTGGCACTGGCCTGGCAAATTTACCTGAATGTCAAGCACTGCAAGGGCATGTTAATTTAAGATGGCTAGTCATTATTAGCCTGGTTCTGTATGGAATGCATGGAATATTATGCGAGACAGGTCAGGTCTTTATTAGTGTGTAGTGGCAAAACACGGGTGCCATCAACTGAAAAAGTTGGCAGCACCAGTGGAAAAAGTTAGTCTAGAACCCTGTTAAAGACATTTAGCACTACACCTTCCTCCCTATCTCCCTAATAAACCATGATGTCTCTATTAACCTCTCTGGGGTAGACTTGCTTCCCACATGGCCAATAGCCAGGGAAAATGCAGAATGCCAAATTCAAATACATTTCTATAAAAATCAAACTTTCATTAAATTACACATGCAAGATAGCAAATTAAAGCTACACTCGTTGTGAATCCAGGCAACATGTCAGATTTCAAAAATATTTTTCGGCGAAAGCATAAGATGCTATTATCTGATGATAGCACAACAGAAAACAATGAGAGTAGCATATTTCAACTCTGCAGGCGCGACACAAAACGCAGAAATAAAATATAAATCATGCCTTACCTTTGACGAACTTCGTTTGTTGGCACTCCTATATGTCCCATAAACATCACAAATGGTCCTTTTTGTTTGATTAATTCCGTCAATATATATATCCAAAATGTCAATTTATTTGGCGTGTTTGATCCAGAAAAACACCGCTTCTAACTTACGCAATGTCACTACAAAATATCTCAAAAGTTACCTGTAAACTTTGCCAAAACATTTCAAACTACTTTTGTAATACAACTTTAGGTATTTCTAAACGTATATAATCGATCAAATTGAAGACAGGATGTGTTCAATACAGGAGCAAAACAAACTGACGCTACTTTTCTGGTTACGCGCCTCTATCAAAAGGTACACATGAAGTGACGTTCGTTCTGAGCTATGGTACTTCTTCATTACACAAAGTGAAAACCTCAACCATTTTCTACAAACTGGTGACATCCAGTGGAAGCGGTAGGAACTGCAGGAAAGTCGATTAGAATTCTGGATTCCTCATGAAAACATATTGAAAAGACAGTGACTTAAAAATAAAAAATCTGAATGGTTAATCTTCGGGGTCTCACCTGCTAAATAAGTTCCATTATACTCACTGACATGATTCTAACAGTTTTAGAAACTTCAGTGTTTTCTATCCAGTACTAATAATAATATGCATATATTAGGATCTGGGACAGAGTAGGAGGCAGTTCAGTTTGGGCACGCTATTTATCCAAAAGTGAAAAAGATGCCCCCTACCCCAAACAGGCTAATAACACCAGAGCTTTCTCTAGCCTTTATTCTTGCTGGAGCAAGTTCTGCTCAAAGGCCTGTTAATTTGGCCATGCCTAGGCCTATATGCATTTTGATCTATTACCTGCATATTTTTGTATATCTCAACATTTTATTTCACACACACACAGTTTGTCTGACTGACAAGTATTTCCTCCTGTCCTTCCTTCCTCCCTCCCTGCTAGACGTTGACAATCACCTGCTAGAGGAGGTCAGTGAAGAGGAGACTGATGGAGCTGCTCCCTCCATCTACAACCTCCAGCCGGGATCCCCAAAGACACACGCACACACACCCGTCCTACACTTCACCATGTGAGTCTGACTACAGAACACGCATCTAGCCTCTAACCCGTGTTTTAATGCCACCTTATGGCAACAAGTAGAATGATAGTCAAACCACAATTCAGTCCTGTCATCAATTTTTTTAGAATTTTTAATTTTAATTTAACCTTTATTTAACTAGGTAAGTCAGTTAAGAACAACTTCTTATTTGCAATGATGACCTACTGGGGAACAGTGGGTTAACTGCCTTGTACAGGGGCAGAACGACAGATTTTTACCTTGTCAGCTCGGGGATTCGATCCAGCATCTTTTCGGTTACTGTCCAAACACTCTAACCACTAGGCTACCTGACGCCCCCAATACAGGCCAGGGTGGATTTAATGTTCTCTATTTTATTCACATCAATCTAAGAAGCACTTTATCTGATATAGACGGCTAATATGGTCAAAGATGATTAGTGTTTCATGGTATACTGGAACTTGTGTACTTTTTCAATATTAGAACATGAAAAATGGTTCACTACTAGAATCTTTGTTACTTTCGGTACTTCTGTCATGTCTCATGTTGTATACTGATTGAGAGGATCAAGTCTATCAACGTCGCTGGTGTCCTCTTTATAGCACGAGCTCACCGTGCATGCCTATTGCCTTCTCTACTTACTCATTGCTAGAGCCAGCTATAGACCAGGGATGGGTGTCCCGCAGCCCCCCTTTTGAAGGCCCTCAGATTTTAAAATAAATAAATTAGGAACTGTCGGTCTCAATTTACTGTTGTGTGTTAGAATAGTACAATACACAAGGTTAAAGTTTGAAATTTGGTTGTTGAACAGCAGTTTATCTTTTGTCAGTCACTGATGGTCACTCGATTAGCCCATGTCAGCAAAAATAAATTAGATTGGTAAATTAGTCTTGCGTTCAGCTTTCTAAACTTGTAGTTATCATGGTCGAATTACCCGCCGGGGGCCCCCATTAATTTTGTTAGTCAGTCCAACTCTGATATCATATTAAAAACTGCAAACATTTCTCCCCTCCCTAATGAAAATTGTGTAGAATTGCAGGAAATTAGCTGTAAAACAGTACATTTTTCTCCACCACTGGCTAAATATATAGAATTGCAGAAAACTTTTTAAAAAACTGCTACAGTTTGCTTTACGTTCCATGCAAACATTTGTAGAATTGCACAAAATGAACTCTTAACTGGGTATGCAGACCTACGAGCAACTGAGGCCCCTCATGATCAGTTCAGATTTCTTGTGGCCCCCACCCCCATCAAAGTTACCAATCCCTGCTCTAGACTGTCCTGGCTACATCATGTTAGCTTCCCATTCATGCTGCACTGAAGTTGACACACTTGAATAATGCAACACGGCATGTAGAAACTATTACTGTTCATACTATAGGCTAGAACACCTAACAATGGAAGAAGACACCAGTAGCTTCCAGCTTTGTAGGCTAACTTTCGTTGCTAGCTTACAGCTGAAGCTAACAACAATTCACTACCCTAGTACTTTGTGATAATGTGCAATATGTTGTTGATCAGTACAATGAATTAAGTCCCAAATTGAAGGGAAACAGATTGTCACCTGTAACCCTATGAAATCAGCCAAAACAAGCTCAATAACACAATGCTTTCACCTGTATTGTCTAGGCTACATCTTGATTAACCCAGTTTATCAATAGAGATTTACCATTATGTAGTTAGATTGGTAAAAAAAGCAGTCAACATGATTGTATAATTGATTAATTAATGCGTATACATTACTGTCTTTGGAAAATGTCGACATCAAACATTTCAAATGTAATGATGTTGAACTCAAAAGATGCCTAACGATTAAACCGAGCAGTAGCAGAGTTTCTATCCCGTGGTGCCAAATTTGTGGGTTTGCTTCCCACGAGGGACCAGTACAAAAAAATGATGAAACATGTAGTTGTGACTTTGTCTAATACAAAACAAAGTTTTGCTGTGTTACTGGTATCATATTAAAAAGTATATTTATGGAGATGATAGTCCTTTAACAGTTTTATCAAAACTCAAATAACTGGAGACTGATAACCTAATTGGTGACGTAAGAACACATTTAAAAGATAGAAGCTGATTCTCCTTCTCTTTTCCTCCTTCCAGATCAGCCCTTCACCAGCCCACGTCGTACCGGCCTCGCCTGCTGCTGGCGGGTCCCCCCGGTTCGGGACAGAGTTCTCACCTGGCCCCTGCTGTGTTACACCACCTGGACAAGCTGTCTGTCCACCTCCTAGACTTGCCCACACTCTACTCTGTCAGCGCCAAGACACCCGAGGAGTCCTGCGCTCAGGTAACATGCATGCATGTGTACACACCCCTACCACACATATATCATTGCATCTGTTTTAGGCCAGAATATACTCATCGCAAATGTATGATGTCTGGCTGTGTGTGTTCCAGGTGTTCCGTGAGGCGTGTCGGAGCGTGCCCAGTGTGGTGTTCATGCCCCACATCTGTGATTGGTGGGATTCGGTCAGCGACACGGTGAAGAACACCTTCTTCTCTCTACTCCAGGACGTCCCCTCTTTCACCCCCCTCCTCCTCCTCGCCACCACAGAGACGTGCTACACACAGCTACCAGAGGAGGTAGGCTGAACACACACAAGTCCTTCATCATATTTCCTCGCTCCAACCTGTCCTTCTGTCTCTCTCCCTACATCTGTCAATCCCCTCTCCCACTATGCAGAGTGCCATCTGAGTTAGTCCACTCATCGGGGATTAGAATGGGAATAAAGAAAGAACCAAATGAGATAGAGGGAAGTGGTCTTCTAGCTCAGTGGTTCCCAAACCTTTTCACTCTGGGGGGGTGGCACCAGTGCTGTTTAAAGCTTATTTGTGTTCATGTGACTCAAACATTACAACAAAATAGCTGACACGTTATAAATCGCTCTCTAAGGTCTGCAGTGACTGACATGACAAGGAGAACTCCCCCCTCCCATATCTGTGTGTGTCCTCTCGCCCCCCCACCCCCCCTCCCGTATCTGTGTGCGGCTCGCCCCCGCCCTCCCGTATCTGTGTGCGTCCTCTCGCCCCCTCCCCCCTCCCGTATCTGTGTGCGGCTCGCCCCCGCCCTCCCGTATCTGTGTGCGTCCTCTGCCCCCCTCCCGTATCTGTGTGCGTCCTCTCGCCCCCGCCCCCTCCCGTATCTGTGTGCGTCCTCTCGCCCCCTCCCCCCTCCCATATCTGTGTGCGGCTCGCCCCCGCCCCCTCCCGTATCTGTGTGCGTCCTCTCGCCCCCCCTCCCGTATCTGTGCGTCCTCTCGCCCCCCCCCTCCCGTATCTGTGTGCGTCCTCTCGTCCTCTCGCCCCCTCCCGTACCTGTGCGTCCTCTCGCCCCCTCCCCTCCCGTACCTGTGTGCGTCCTCTCGCCCCCCTCCCGTATCGCGTCCTCTCGCCCTTCTCTCGCTCGCCCGCTCTCTCAATTCGAAGGGCTTTGTTGACGTGAAAACGTGTACATTGCCAAACAAGTGAAATGGACAACAAACTAAATTAATAAATAAGACATTGCAAATTTTATATTATTGGCTGTGTACAATGTGCAAATAGTTAAAGTATGGAAGAGAAAAGAAATAAACAGAGGTTGTATTTAGAATTATGTTTGTGCTCCACTGGTTGCCCTTCTCTTGTGGCAACAGGTCACATATTTCTACTGTGGTATTTCACCTAATAAAAATGGGAGTTTATCAAGTTTGGCTTTGTTTTCAAATTAAATAACTGTCTCTCTGCTCATACAGTTGGCAGGAGGTTAGGAAGTGCATCTCGGTTTCCACCTCATTTGGTGGAAATGAGGTGTCTTGCTCAGTGTCTCTCCCCTGTCTGTCTTTTTCTCTCTCTCGCTCTGTCTGTCAGTGTCGCTCTCTTTCCTGTCACTCTCTCCTGTCTCTCACTCTCTCTTGCTCTTTGTCTATCGGTCTACATCGGGGGTGTTCTGGCATTGGGTTTAGATGGTCATAGTGTGTTGTGGTGTTCTGGCACACAAACGTGACAGCTGTCCTCTCAGCAACACTCCTTGACATGGGGTGTCATCCCTACACAGCCAACAGACCACCACCACTCTTACAGTACCAGCATGGGAGAGAAGGAATAGAGAGGGATGGGCAGGGAAAGAACAACGGATGGTGAGAGAGTGACAGAAAGAGAGGGGGAAGGCAGGTGGTCCCAGCTGCTAGTCTCCCCAGCACATAATAATAATAATAATTTATTACATTTCTTTAGCAATTTTCATCATCTTGTAAGAATATTTGGAAGATAAATTCACAACGCAAAAGACTAGGGAATTGGTCAATAGGGAATTGTCAATGGAAATAGTTGGTTCAGTTGTTTTAGAATCTGTGGAATATCAGTCCTGAACTCAGAGCTACGTGTGCCATGTTTTCATTGGTCTGTACATTGAGTCTGGAGCAGGATACTTGTTATTTATCCATTGGCCCAGTTATACTGCAAGGACTTCTGATTTGTCTACTCCAGGCTAGGGTGGGGAGGTTATAAGTGGCATCCTGTTTCTTTGTTCTGTGGAGAAAAACTGAGGACAGGGAAGATGGAACATCTGCTTCCCAGCATAACATCTATGATTTGTCCTTCTCAAAAAAAAAAATTCCCCTTGATTTGCTTTTGGGTTTTGTGTTATTGAAGAATAATAATCTCATAGTGCCTTGAATGCAAAAAATAAACAAGCAATACATCACGAGTAGACTACCTACAGTTAGGCCAACCAATAGAGACCAAGTCTTTGAGTGCATGCGTCCTCCATGTCAGGGATCCATGTCCTCACATCTGGGCTGGAGCTAGGATGGGTGAGCTGGAGGTAGAGTGGTGGTACTTGAAGTAATGGAGGTGGGACGTGGTTGGTGGCTGGTAAGCGGTCTCGGAGGCTGAACACAGCGCTTTCAAGCCGAGCAAGAGGTGGGTAGATGTGGTGATAGAAGTATGGAGGTTGGGGGTTAGAGGTGTCTGTAGTTTTTATTTTTGTTGCCCGATCCGAGTGACTCATAGCTGGGCTTCAGAGGCAGCGTGAGTCCCAGTGTGTGTGCTCTGGTGGTCTGCCAGCGTTGTCACACCTCTGTAGAATCATCCCTGTCGCTCGCTCTCTCTCGCATATCCCCCACCCATGGAGCTGGCAGAAGCATGTGGTGATGGTGATGGCAGGAGTGAGTTTCAAAACGCATCAACAGCAGGCACAACCTCTTCACTTAATCCATGCTATTCTATTCTAAAGAGATTGTAAAGCCAACACCAGTATGGGGGTGAGACCATTGATTAGTTCATCTCCGATCAATAAACCAATCAATGAGCACAAGCTGCTTTTGAAGTACAGCATGTATATGTCTCTGTCGTAAAGTCCTGAGAGACACCATAGATCTCCGCTGTCATTGAAAACAATGGCAATAGACAGTGACGCGCTATGTTTTAGTTTCTTTGTTTGAGTCCTTTAAAGTGTGAAATGAAGAGTCCATTTTGGGTTCTTAGAAAACAATGAATGCCCTCTCCAATCATGTCGCCTGGAGAGGGCGTGAAGGTAATTGCTCTCTTTGTACTAATGTTTTAGCTGACGCAGAGGCCATATTCGAGCTGTAATTCAATGGAGCAATTGAGCACGCCACACACAATCAGCAATACTGAATCATCTCTCTATTGTCCCTTTCCCTTTTCAATATTTGTTTATGGATCCATTCATATGAGTCTCATTAAGTGGCAGCCCTCTCACTTGTTCTATAGAGAAAATGAGGAGCTGGAGTGAAGGAGCAAGAAGAGGGAAGGAGAGAATTAAGCAGGGAGAGGGCTGGGGAAGCAAAGAAAATTAGGGAGACATAAATACCTTTTGTAATTTAGCAGACCAGAGGATTGGTTATTCTTCCAGAGCAGTAGAGGCTCTGCTTGGCTTTACTGCTCTGCTCTACTGATCCTCAGCCAGAGAGCCTTCTCCTCCCTCCCTCTCCTCTGTTCATCCCTCTCTCACTCCACCCATCCCTCCATACCCCACAGCCTTGACCATGCAGGAGTAAAATCATTAGCTGGTGTGTGCTGTGCTCTGTCTCCCTTTCTCCCTGCCTACCATGCTCCCTTTCTCCTTCCCTCGCTTTCTCCTTTCCTTGTCAAGGAATCTCTGGGCCAAGAAAGACCGGAGAACAGAGGGGAACGGAGAAAACAAACAAACTTGTCAAAGAACGAGGATCAATGTGTGGAACTGAGGAAGGCATGGTAGGAAGTGAACAGCAGGCTGTGGAATAGAAGCTGTGTGAGCCCGCCCTCAATGTATTCTGCACAGTGATTGGAAGTCTAGGGTTGTGTACTATACAGTCGTTTAACTATGCCTGCCAGATGAGTAACCTTTCCTGAGACCTGAAGACTTCTATTAGCTCCCAATATTAACATCTAGGCTTTAGCTCAGTTGGCTAACGTGTTCTCTAGTCCTGTCACTGACTGGGGTTCAGTACCAGGTAGGTAACTTGAGCTGACTCGGCTGTGACCTTTGAATGACCCCCCCTGAAGTGTCATGACTTTTTGGCCCAACCGGTTGTTTGTCTTGTTGAGTCAGTATATTCAAAACCACTTTGAATGCTAGTACAAACTCTCCGACAGGACCAAAAGTATGTGGAAAACTGCTTGTCAAACATCTCATTCCTAAAGCATGAGCATTAATATGGAGTTCCCCCCCACCTTTGCTATGATAACAGCCTCCACTCTTCTGGGAAGGCTTTCCACTAGATGTTGGAACATTGCTGCTGGGATTTGTTTCCATTTAGCCACAAGCACATTAGTGAGGTCAGGCACTGAAGATGGGCAATTAGGCCTGGCTCACAGTCCGTGTTCCAAATCACCCTAAAGGTGTTTGATGGGGTTGAGGTCAGAGTTCTGTACAGGCCAGTCAAGTTCTTCCACATCGATCTCGACAAACCATTTCTGTATGGACCTCGCTTTGTGCATGGGGCTTTGTCATGCTGAAACGGGGAAGGGCCTTTCCCAAACGGTTGCCACAAAGTTGGAAGCACAGAATCGTATTGTATACTGTTGCATTAAGATTTCCCTTCACTACAGCTAAGGGACCTAGCCGGAACCATAAACAAATAGCCCCATACATTATTCCACCTCCACCAAACTTTACAGTTGGCACTATGCACTAGGGCAGGTAGTGTTCCCCTGGCATCCGCCAAACCCAGATTCGTCCGTCGGACTGCCAGATGGTGAAGTGTGATTCGTCACTCCACAGAATGCATTTCCACTGCCCCGGAGTCCAATGGCGGCGACACTAGCTGACGCTTGGTATTGCGCATGTTGATCTTAGGCTTGACTGCTCAGCCATGGAAACCCATTTCATGAAGCTCCCTGCGAACAGTTGTTGTGCTGACGTTGCTTCCAGAGGCAGTTTGGAACTCAGTAGCGAGTGTTGCAACCGAGGACAGACAACTTTTTTGCTTCGTCACGCACCAGTCCCATTCTGTGAGCTTGTGTGGCCTACCACTTCACAACTGAGCCGTTGTTGCTCCTAGACGTTTCCACTTCAAAATAGCAGCACTTATAGTTGACCAGGGCAGAAATTTGAACAACGGACTTATTTGGAAAACTCCCCAGGTTCGCTTGTCATTATTCCCACACCACACACTAGACTACTGCAACACTCTTTCCCCTGCCACATCGGTGCCACAAAAGAGATAAGATGACGATGTGCAGGTTCGCAGAAATTTTTATTTTTATTTTATTTTATTTTTTTATTTTTTTATTTTTTTTGATTTAGCGATTTGTCAAGGACGCACAGAAATTCAAGCGTGGAGTTTTTAGGAGAGATTATTTGTTTGCAATATGTGATCTATAGGCTAAGAGCGCTTCATAAGCTGTTTATTGATTGGGGGGATTGAATGGTGTGAGAAGACAACATATTTGGGTACAAAAGACAACATGGGGTACGAAGTCTTTTCTAGCTCTTAAAGGGGCCGACCTTGGATGTACAATTTACAATTACAGCATTATTTATTCTGCACTTATTCTATTGCTATTTATTCTGTTATCAATCAAATGTACTTGTTTAATAGTATCTTCTGATTACAATTATTATGTCTCATATTTTAAATAAATGCAATTTATTAGCTTCCAAAAGGTAAGTAGGTATCTAGCTGTCCGATAAAACATCCTAATTGAATGGGTCGTTCTGCACTTTCTAAAAACCTGCATGTTGGAAAAAGATAGTGGTTCCTTTCTAAACATAGCAATGTAAATGCAACCAGGACTTGGTCTACAATATAGTTAAAGTGAACTGGCAAAAGAGTGAGTACTCATTCAAGGGCAGTGTGAATACAAAGGGAACTGAGTTATTTAGCTTTCACTTTAAAGAGGACTGAGATTGGTTATTTTAAAGAGGACTATGTGAAAACACCATTAGTCACACTGGTGCTCCCCAAATTCAATTCCAGGTATCACAGCAAAATATTTTGTTAGATTCTGATCAAATTGGTCACACTTCAGAGCCCTGCACACTGCTATTCATAGAACATGCTCTCATATTTAATTCACGACAACATGGGCGAACCTTTGTTTAATAGGTTGAAAGCATTGCCCTACTAACTTAATTCAACACCTGTCTGCTGCTACCTCTGAAAATTACAACAAAACTGTCATCAATATTGCATTTGCTTAGCTCTTCAAAACATCAATATTACTTAAGTAAAGTCTAGGCAAATCCAAGAATTATTCTGATTCTATACGCCAGACACACATCCATTGGCTATCGCGTAAATGAGCCGGTTCTGCTGTTTTTGTTGATATGGTTCTTATTGTCTCTCCCAGGTGAAGTTGATGTTCCAGACGACGTACGGGGAGGTGGTCAGTCTGTCTTCACCTGGAGAGGAGGACAGACGAAGGTTCTTCATGGACCTGCTACTGGTACAGGCTGCTCGAGCGCCATCCCACAGGAGACACAAAGGTACTATGAATTCATACAAGCATGCACACAGGATATCACACACGCACATACACACACGTGTAATACTGTATCACATTCCAACCGAGCTTTTCCAATGTTGTCCTGACACCGTTCTCAGTGGGGTGCTGAGAGAAAAGTCATTTTCATCTTAGATTTATCTCCTTTCTTTTCTCTCTCCTAACCTAAAGTAGCAGGCAAAAAAGAAACTCCTGAGTGGCATTCCTTTCTGGTCCTGAGGATGAACAAATAAAACTGTCACGGGAGGTTCTCTTCTCTGCACTGTTGAACCAATCCAGTAAATGTGGAATGGTTAAGATGGAGTGTCGCCTTGTTAACGTCTTAAGGTGGAAGTCAGGAGTTCTCCATTTCCCCTGAAAGCCAGATGCATTCGGTTGTTAGCAACCCCACAGACGGTGCCCCTCTCCTGACGCACACATTGCTCAAACGCAGTAACCACTGTACAACTCAATTCTCTGAGCTGTTGAATCATCGCTAGATTTTTGCTTCACTTGAAAAATATACATTCCAAATAATTGAATGTGGCCAGACTAGTAGGAACGTCATGACTTCCATAGCTTCCTGTAGTACTCCACGGCGCTCTCCCCATGTCCCGCTACCGTACTCCACGGCGCTCTCCCCATGTTCCGCTACCATACTCTCCTTCCTGTAGTACTCCACGGTGCTCTCCCCATGTCCCGCTACCATATTCTCCTTTCAAACTCTCTCCTCCACTCCCTCATCCCGCCATACTCTCCCCTCCATTTTCCCCTACCATTCACCTAACTATTCTCTTCCCCAACCTCCCTTTCCATCTGTTCCTTCTCAGTGTGAGAGAGTGGTCCACCGGGGCTTCCATGATGGCACTCCGCTTTCAAATGGAAATACAGCAAGCAATGCCGATTGCAGCATCCTCATTGATGCAAGGCAGGGGTCCCACACACACACACACGTATTCTGACACACGCGGCTCGCATAGCCTTATTGATGTTAGGCATGGGTCCCCGCTCTCTCCTCTCTTCAGGGGTTCCCCGTGAATAAAACAGCAGCCCTACTTCCATCAGGGGCTGCTTGTAGGGGTGGGGAGTTTAAGGGGAGGCTGGGGAGATTCAAGTGGGAGAGAGGGAGCCCGCTATGAACGGAGCACAGTTACCTATGATTACACAGTTATTACCCATGATTACACTCACGGACAATGATGCTAATGTGAAGCAGGGCTAACAATGTTGGAAGGTGCCTGGGGCTAGTGGACCAGAAGAGGAGCGGCAAAGGGAGAGGAAGCACAGTGTGTAACAACTAGACTGTGCTGAATCCCCAACTGGGGCTGTAGCAGTCATGACATTTTGTCAGTCGGTGCTTGTCATGCAAATAACTGGTGGTCTCACGGTAACATTAACATAAACACGTTTAGCATCTCCGGCTTCCACACAGCCTACAAAGCCACTGATGCAGACCTTTTGGAAGATGTACATTTTTAAAAAGTAAAATAAATCCATTTAATATAGCCTACACCACATTAAATCCATTATTTATTATAGACCGGTCCAAAGAAACATGATATGAAGAAAATCTAGCTTATTTCAGAAGAACAGAATAGCATATTCTGAGTCGTCCTTATGCAATGGCCCTGGCAATTAGTTCATTTAGCAGACCAGATTTGCTTAGAATTCCGTGGCATTTTATAGTATTATGAATACAATTGAACATAGCTGAATAAAATAAAGGATATTTTCTCCAAACGATTTGTTGCTCAAATCGGTCTTATGTAACAAAATTTGAAATGCTGTTTTTTACATTGGATAAAAGTATTGACTCAGAGCTACAAAATTACACATAAATTGAGGAACAATGGGAAAGTCATTTTGTTCTGATAGTTGACAAACTTGTAAACTCACTTTTGAGAAAATTACCTTTGAATGTTTTGGTACTACTATTAGAGAGCCCTTTGTCTACACCCATTCAGCATCGTTCACACCCTCTTAAGCGGCAGGTAGCCAAGTGGTTAGAGCGTTGGGCCAGTAACCGCAAGGTTGCTAGATCGAATCCCTGAGCTGACCAGGTAAAAATCTGTCGTTCTGCCCCTGAACAAGGCAGTTAATCCACTGTTCCTAGGCTGTCATTTTAAATAATAATTTGTTATTAACTGACTTGCCTAGTTAAATAAAGGTTCAATAAAAAAATAAAAAATCTTTAGCCCCACCCATCTCTTTAATGGTTTAGCTACTAATTGCTAGCTACTTCCAGGCATTTAAGTGAGAGAGAACAGCTTATAAATTCAGAGCGTTTTGCGTTCAGAGCGCTCACTGGAAGCTCTGGACGATTTTGCAGGGTTAATCTGAACGTTCTGACCTCACAGCGGTAGTCAAGCGCCCAACCTAACTGGCTAACATTGGCTAGCTTGCTAGCTACTTCCAGACACATAATGAGAGAACACCCAACTCTGACCATTTAACTGTTTTTCATGTGATCCAGTGCGATGGTGACTAACTGTGCTGCTGGCAGCAATTTAATTATACTTTTTCCCCAACGTTTACTGACACAGGCCATATTCAATGGGTGTTGAGCGTTCCTAAATTCATCAGTTTTTCTGTGCTCTGGCACACTAAAACGAGAGTCTTTTTTGTTAAGACATATCTAGCTAGCTGACAGACTGTCAAAAATAGATATGTGTAGTATCTGAAAATGCAGCTAGCTAGACTATCTTACCCGTGGTCTGAAATCGGGGTAGATAGCCAGAGTGAATTTACCAGCTTGTAGTTCTATCAACAGTTGTTGCTGCCATTCTAATGAAATGGATACTTGCATAGTGGAGTCTTTTTGTTAAGGCATGCAGCTAGCCAGCTGTCTAAACAATTAACCATAATCTCAACTCGTGATGTTACTCCCCTGCATGAATCTGCAGGTAGCTAACCAACCAGGTTCAATGTTAGCTAGCTAACATTAGGCTATAACTAGTCAAGTAAATGTTTGAAATACGAAGAATAAGATCATACACAATGTTAGCTAGTGAGCCAGCCAGCTAACGTTAGCAAGCTAACAGTACACTTTAACTTGAAATAAAACCACTTTCTGTCAATTTCAGTGTAATATCTGAAAATGTAGCTAGCTAGACTATCTTACCCGTATATAGCATGGTTGGATGCATCTCTTGTCGGTTGCCCTTAGTTTGAAGATGTAATCCGTGTTTTCTCCATATCTTTAGCTATCAGTCTCGAACTCCACTTTTTCTGTGGCTAAACCAACTAGGCTCGTAATTTAACAATTGTATTTGCAGATGGCATACGAGTTTGTTTTTAAGGCACATGAAAGTTCACGTGTTCGGGAAGGCATTTCTGCCAAAAAACAAGTTTATGCTCAAATGGCTCTCCTGTGAAGTAATGACTCGTGACATACGCCTAGTTTCCTGAAACGGGTCACATTTGAGGGAGTGCGCACATGCGGCTGCTCTGTGTGGTTAACAAAGAAATGGGTCATCCTATATGCTTAATTTAGTTATTTATGCAACTTTAGTTGTGATATGAACTGGTAGGCTATATGTTTTCATTACTAATACATTTTAAACTTGAATGATCCTACTCTAATGATGATTTTTAAAAAGTCTGCTCTGTTTCCTGCGCAGGCTGCACATACTTCATCAGTCTCATTTACAATTTGATAAGCCCTTGATGATATTCTCACCCATCAGACTATTCTCAATTTAATCTGGTCTTTACATATAGCCTACTAATATACAGTACCAGTCAAAAGTTTGGACACCTACTCATTCAAGGGTTTTTCTTTATTTGTACTATTTTTTTTTTAAATTGTAGAATAATAGTGATGACATCAACTGTGAAATAGCACATGGAATCATGTACTAACCAAAAAAATGTTAAACAAATCTAAATATATTTTATATTTATCAAAGTAGCCACCCTTTGCCTTGATGACAGCTTTGCACACTCTTGGCATTCTCTCAACCAGCTTCATGAGGAATGCTTTTCCAACATTCTTCAGGGAGTTCCCACATATGCTGAGCACTTGTTGGCTGCTTTCCCTTCACTCTGCAGTCCAACTCATCCCAAACCATCTCAATTGGATTGAGGTCGGGTGATTGTGGAGGTCAGGTCATCTGCCCTTACGCAGTCTGGAGGTGTGTTGGGTCATTGTCCCGTTGAAAAACAAATGGTAGTCCCACTAAGTGCAAACCAGATGTGATTTGATGGCATATTGTGGTGGAATATTCTAACCAAGTGAGACTTTCTCATTTCTTCAAACAATCATCTTTATTTAATATCGATTAATTATTGCAATAATGAGACCAGTCAACCTAACACTATTGACTGTTGGGCCGAGTAGCCTAACCTTTACAGACAATGCTGTTTCTTATACAGTGGGGCAAAAATGTATTTAGTCAGCCACCAATTGTGCAAGTTCTCCCACTTAAAGATGAGAGAGGCCTGTAATTTTCATCATAGGTACACTTCAACTATGACAGACAAAATGAGAAAAAAAATCCAGAAAATCACATTGTAGGATTTTTTATGAATTTATTTGCAAATTATGGTGGAAAATAAGTATTTCAGAGGGGTTGGGTTAAATGTGGAAGACACATTTCAGTTGAAGGCATTCAGTTCTACAACTGACTAGGTACCCCCCTTTACATGATCCCATATGTGTTATTTCATATTTTTGACGTGTTCACTTATTTTGCAGAAATGTAGAAAATAAAGAGAACCCCTTGAATGAGTAGGTGTTTCCAAACTTTTGAATGGTACTGTATGTGTGGAATTATTTTCATTTAGAATGGCACCTACAAAGAAACGTAATCTGTACCCTGTACACGAATAGCGGTTAAGTTTTTAATAGGCCAGGTAGTCTATACTGTTGTGAAGCAGATTAATGTGCTTAATTTCTAGAATTTAGCATTACCTATTGCAGCACGCGAAAGCTGGAATCCTCTTTTAAATAGTGGCCAGTCAAAACTGTTTTCACCCGCAATTGCGCGATGACTGAGCTTATAAGAACACATGTTTCACAAGACTCTCTAGAATATGTGTTCTCCAACTGTGTTTCAGGGGTCTCGAGACACTTTAGTTAGTTGTGATGATACAAACCTTATCAAAACATATAGGCCGACTATGATTTGAAAAGAAAGGGGATGCATGCTCTCTTTTTTTGCACGAGTCCACATGCTGGGCATCCTTCACAAGTGATAATATTCTCCCCGAACAGACTATTCTCAGTGTAATTTTGTCTTTACATATACTAAATAATGTGTGAAATGAGTTTAGAATGGGCAATTATTATGCACTTACCAGAACCGGGGCAGTGTAAAAAAAGACATGTCATCCGTATGCGCTTGAATAGCGAATGGAGGACGCTTTTCCCACAGTTAATTTTCATGTCAGCCAGGTAGGCTACTCCGGTTGTAAAGCGAAGCAATTTGCTTAATATTAGGAAAGTTGAGAAATAAATATAGTACTTACCTATAGAAAGCTGATGGTGGCCATCAAAACGTTGTTTTCTCCCGCAATTGTATAGCCTATAGCAATGGCACCAACCTTTTTGAGTCAAGATATCTTTCTGAGTCGAATGCAAACTGAGATCTTACTGCTCAGATTTGTATTTTTATCGTGACTTGTAAAACGGAAGCTTATGCAACGTTAAGCAATTAAAAACAGTTATGAAGCAATGAGGTTTGTGCTGTAGGCCCAATACACTTATCACTGCATATGCCTATTGGCTATGCTTGAAATGCCCTGCCAATGTTGTTCATCTCAGACCATTTAAAAATGTCATTTCAATTTTAGGTATATGATGATCACACTGGTAATAGATAATTTGTTGTATTATGTGAGGCACAGCTAAACGTAATTCATACAAAAATAATAATTACCGGAGTGATTGTCTGCGTCTGATTGCCAGTCTGAGGGGAGGGAGGGAGCAGCAATGAGGCTGCCTCTCATCCTACCCCCCCCATCTGCTGAGATAAGGGGACAGTCTTCCAGCTGATGGTGAAACTGAAGTCGCACTGCATTAGTTCTGCTTCATGCACCAATTCATGTTGTTACTCCTATGACCAGAGAGTGAAATATTCCTCGATATTAAGAGAGAAGCCGCTTCAACGCAAGCTTATCGAAACACTGCTATGCTATTCATTGCTTCTGCAGTTTTTGGTGTAGCTTGAGTGGATGTAGGGAGAATGCACATTTTATGGCTTATAAGTGTTGAACAAAGTGTTTACAGTGATGACTAACAACTTAAACAGGAACTTACTCGTAAACAGCAGCTCTTTGCTGTATTCGTTAAGTCTCTAGTCATGGATTTCTCACAGTATCAACTTTGCTGTGCATTTGAGGCTTCTTTTTAGTCTATGGCTCGAGGAAACTGTGCAGACACAGTTATCTGAGCTAACTGCTTGGCCAGTGGTAGGCCTATAGGTCCACTTGATTTGCTCTCTGGGACTGCCGGGTAGGTGGAGTTGTACCTTCAGGCACATGAAATGTTTCAAAATAGGAACAATTGTCTTCCCGGCGCTAGGGCTGCTGAATCAAGTGCACCTACCGCCAACAGTGGCAATCTTTTTGTTGAATAAATTAAAGGAAAGCCAGACTTTTAAAAAAAACATTTTTTTTTTTTTTACACAAATGTTTGGTGATTGACTAGGAATGCCTTGGAGATCGACCAGTCGATCGTGATCGACCGGTTGTTGACCCACTGGCCTATAGAAATGTTGTGCAACACTGTCATTCAATGCATCAACCAGCTATGAGGAGCGGTCTCTGCTGCAACAGGTGATCCGCTCAAACTCTGAATGCCAGGGCTCTCATGAAGTTTGATTTGTTCATTGCATTTATATTGATGTCTGAGGGATTAGGACTATAGTGTGCTGAGTACCAGGCCATTAGCGACTGGCTGTTAGCAAGTTTGGTAGGCTACTAATGACTATCAGCAGCAGATCTAATTGTAGATCTAACTGGATAGGTGTTTTAATTAAGCGAGAGTCTGGGTATTATATAAAGCAAATCCCATATTTAAGTCACATCCTGTTCCAATAATTTCAGGTTGACAGGAGTGCCCAGGTGGTTAGGGGTTGATTTAGAATTCAGCGACCACATCATTCTCTTTAGGCCAGAGACTGGGGGTTCAGGGTTTTTGTTCAATTGTTGATATCTTTAGAAAGAAGTTGATGCCCCCTGCGCCTGAGTGTCTCACCTCTCCCACAAGGATCAACCTAGAGTAGAAGATTCGGAGGAGAACACATTCTCTAACAGACACACACACTCAACTTTTCTCACTTCACTTGCTTTTTGTCATGCTGAGGTCCTACCAGTAGGGCAGGCTTCAGGCCCGAGACCACTCTTGCCTGAGAAGCAGTGTAGGAGAACGCTCTCAAACACGCACTCACTCACCTACTCGATCCTCTTATCTCGTTAGCCCTGCTGTGTGAGGAGGTGCTTCCGGTAGCGGAGGTCCCTGGCCCCAGGGTTCTCTCCCACGAGGAACAGCTTCGCCTGGCCGACCAGGAGGAGAACACTCTGAGAGAACTGCGTCTGTTCCTCAGGGACGTCACCAAGCGCCTCGCCATAGACAAACGCTTCAACATCTTCAGCAAACCTGTTGACATTGAGGAGGTGGGTAACAACACAGATTGCTTGATGTAGATACTAGATATCACAGTGTACCTCGCTAGATACAGTAATGATAAAAAAGGAATGAGGTACCCTAGGGGGGTTGCGTCATTATTTGAGTCCTGTCCCCTCACCCTCTCGCCTCTATTTGAGTATTGCACTGCTTCTAGAGAATTGACACTGCTGGATCAATTCCTCTTAACTGATTTTGATTTAAATGGAGTGAATTGCACCAGTTTAAATGGACTTTTTCCCCTCCCCTCCCTCTCAGGTGTCAGACTACCTGGAGGTAATTATTCAGCCTATGGATCTATCTACAGTCATGACCAAGATCGACACCCATAAATACCCGACAGCCAAGAACTTCTTGGTGGACATAGACCTCATCTGCAGCAATGCCCTGGAGTACAACCCTGACAAGGAGCCCTCAGGTACATGGAGGGACTTTTAGGAGCGTGCGTGTGTATTTAAAGACATTTCAAACATTCTGTGTACCAGGTTTACATTGAGTTATTCAGTACATTTCTTGTCAGGAGAATTTGTGTAACCAAAATTCGGACAATGGATACTTAGTACATTTAATTTGTGTGCCATTTAAGGTGCATCGTTTCTAACCCGTGAAGATCCTACTAAAACCAAATAAAATAAATCCACGTATTAAATCAGACACTGTGTTGACCCCACTAACAAATATTCATAACGTGGGTGTGTTGTTGGGTGTGGTAAAACGTAGGGGAAAAGCAAACAAGGACTTGACTTGCTTAATTGGAATCACCTTTTACGGCCTGATCTGGGCACCTTTATACTTAATAGCACTGCAGAATTTCACAAACTGCTTTCCCAAGGAAACCACCTATGAAACATTTAATCCTTTCCTAAAATAAACATTTAGTTAGTTTTCCCTATACTAAATCTTAATCAGCAAAAACAAAAATGGTTTAATTACGACAAAACATAACTTCTGTTCACAGGGAGGTCACAGCCCTCTTTAATCTTTTGTTTTAATCCACCACAACGTTTACTGTATATACTATTGACAATCTCCGTTGGATATTCACAACTTGCTTACAAATCAAATATATTTATATAGCCCTTCTTACATCAGCTGATATATCAAAGTGCTGTACAGAAACCCAGGCTAAAACACCAAACAGCAAGCAATGCAGGTGTAGAAGCACGGTGACTAGGAAAAACTCCCTAGAAAGGCCAGAACCTAGGAAGAAACCAGGCTATGTGGTGTGGCCAGTCCTCTTCTGGCTGTGCCGGGTGGAGATTATAACAGAACATGGCCAAGAAGTTCAAATGTTCATAAATGACCAGCATGGTCAAATAATAGTAATCACAGTGAACAAGTCAGGGTTCCATAGCCGCAGGCAGAATAGTTGACAACAAGGAGTCATCATGTCAGGTAGTCCTGGGGCATGGTCCTGGGGCTCAGGTCCTCAGAGAGATAAAGAAAGAGAGAATTAGAGAGAGCATACTGAAATTCACACAGGACACCGGATAAGACAGGAGAAATACTCCAGATATAACAAACTGACCCTAGCCCCTCTGACACACAAACTACTGCAGCATAAGTAGTGGAGGCTGAGACAGGAGGGGTCCGGAGACACACTCATTAATGTCTACTATTTTAAGATTAATATGCACTGAATCGAGACGTCTACTTTTTGGCCCATTGTAATCGGAGCGTGTTATGCAAAACCCTTTCTGTCGCCTGTTCTGCCCTCAATCACGACGGCATTCCTTTCTCCACCGAGTCTAACGATTTACTCCAGTACCCGACTGGTCTCTTTTCCCCATCATTTTGCGTAACCACCACACTGCAATGCCCCTGCTCACGAATGCATACATACATACATACATACATACATACATACATACATACATACATACATTTTGGTGGCTGGTACAATTGGTGGCTGACTAAATACTTTTTTACCCCACTGTATTAGATACACCTATTATATTAGATACACACACACACTGATACACACACTGAGGCCTACAAACCTGACTCAGTTACACCAGCTCTGTCAGGAGGAATGGGTCAAAATTCACCCAACTTATTGTGGGAATACACCATAGCCAAATATATTTAAACTCTGTTATTTATTTATATATATATATATATATATTATTATTTTTATATATATTATTATTTTTAAATATATTATTATTTTTAAATATATTTTTATATATTATTATTTTTAAATATATTTTATATATATATATATATATATATTATTATTTTAAATATATTTTATATATATATATATTATTATTTTTAAATATATTTTATATATATATATTATTATTTTTAAATATATTTTATATATATATATTATTATTTTTAAATATATTTTTATATATATATATTATTTTTAAATATATTTTTATATATATTATTTTTAAATATATTTTATATATATATATATATATATTATTATTTTTAAATATATTTTATATATATATTTTTATATATATATTTTTTTTTAGATAACTTTAAAAAAACTTTAACCCCTTTTCTCCCCAATTTCGTGGTATCCAATTGTTAGTAGCTACAGCTCCCGTACGGGCTCGGGAGAGACGAGGGTCGAAAGCCATATGTCCTCCGAAACACAACCCAACCAAGCCGCACTGCTTCTTAACACAGCGTGCATCCAACCCGGAAGCCAGCCGCACCAATGTGTCAGAGGAAACACCGTGCACCTGGCGACCTGGTTAGCGTGCACTGCGCCCGGCCTGCCACAGGAGTCGCTATTGCACGATGAGACAAGGATATACCTACCGGCCAAACGCTCCCTAACCCGGACGACGCTAGGCCAATTGTACGTCGCCCCACGGACCTCCTGGACGTGGCCGGCTGTGACAGAGCCTGGGCACGAACCCAGAGTCTGGTGCCCTAGACCACTGCGCCACCCGGGAGGCAATATATTGTTTCTCAACAGGGAATCAGTCCATGTTTACTTGACAGAGCACAACCTTTTTTCTTCTTTTTGACACATTAAACTAACAAACATTGGCAATTCATATCTTCAAATTAAACTGTAAATATCACTTCAATCTCAAGAGAAGGCAGGGTTTATGTTAAAGGTTATCTTATTTGAAAGCCAGCCGTGATCATCTAGGCCTAGACGATATCCAAAACAACACACCAAATTTAAACATTTTCTGTCATTTTAATTGTAAAGTCATTTCTATCAAGGCATTGGAATGTACTGTAGGACCACCATAATAGAGCTTGTTCTGCGACACTGAAACCCACACTCCCACACAGTTGAATATAGCAGGGGTTGTCACTTGCGAAAAGGTGTTATCTAATCGATTAGAATAACATGCATTATTTAAATATGCAGGCTGTGTTGGTGTTTACATGAAAGTGAAGGTTGTAGGATTGGATTTAGGCTTATGAATAATCCATAAGCAATTTGAATGAATATAGTGGGAAGAACGGCAAGAACTCTAAGTTCCCATCGTATGCTGTGGCGTTAATTGAAAGCCAAATAAATGGAAGCCCAGCGACCCGACAGCATTCAATTAAACTGGACGTTGTATTTCTCAGGGAGCCTCTGTCTCCATCTCCCTGGGATACTGTACATCTGTGGGCCAACTAAACTAAATGAGGTTTCTTTCTCACTGCTTGTTGCTCAGTTAAATGGTTAACCAAATAGCTACCTGGACGATCTCCATTGACCCTTTTCCCCCCCTACTCGTCTCATCATATGCCCTGCTGTTACTGTTTATTATTCTTCACTTTATTCCCATCTATTAACTCGTAGCCCTGCACATCGACTCTGTACCGGTACCCCATGTATATAGCCAAGTTATTGTTACTTGTATATTTTATATATATATATTTATTATTGTTGCTGTTGTTTTCTATTATTTATTTTAGTTCTCTGCATTGTTGGGAAGGGCCTGTAAGTAAGCATTTCACTGTTGGTCTACACCTGTTTATGAAGCATGTGACAAATACAATCTGATTTAAATGCAGCTTTATACACATGAGCTCACACACGGATGAATAAATCATATCTGTGATTTTGCAGGCAGGCGGAGGGCCAGGGCCTTTTTTTGAATGCAGTGGCCACAAATTATGCACTAAAGGCCCCTCCCCATTGTGAGCTCTGAGACACTGAGAAATACAGCTTGTGTTCTGTCCTCTTCCTTTGTCTTCCAAATAGTCCTCTTCTCCCCCTCTTCTTCTCTTCCTCCTTTCCTCCACTTCTCCTCCTCCTCATCCTGTTTGCAGTGAAAGCAGAGGCTGTACTCTGCTGTCTTGAAGGAAGGTCTTGTTCCCCTGTTTCTTCTAACTTCATTAAGTTAGAAAACTGAATCTGTCTGCTCAACACAGAGTAAACCCCGCATTCACAAACAAACCAGCTCCACCACTCTAGAGGAAAACACCCAAACATTTTCAAACTCGCAGCAAACACTGTTTACACATAACACAGAGAGTAGGTGGCAGAATGTCCTTGTCAGCTCTCGACAGAGGTGACACGGGGTTCGATAAGGGTACAGACCTCCACTCAACACTGCCCTGCACCCTGTCGCCCCATTCTCTGACAGACAGTACAGGACTGTACCACACACACACGCACACACGGTCTTCCAATTAGTGGTTAGAATCTGTCAGATGGCGACCTCTCTGGCCCTCTTTCTGAACCTGTTGGTTGTGTGGCATAATGAGAGGAGGATGTCTGTTTACACACATGCATGCGTGCTCGTACAAACACTCAACTCACTGACAACCAGCTTTTAGGATAAAGATTTTTTTGTTAGAGGGAAGTATGTGTGTGTGTGTGTGTGTGTGTTAGATATGCAATATGTGTGTCTCCGTGAGAAGGGAGGAGAGATTGACTGTATGCCTGAGGTTTGTCTCCACCAAAGGCAGCTATTTTGTCTGCATCCAAACAGTAAGAGAACAATAATCCCTTGCTCCCTGTGTTGGATGCCAGGCAGGGACACATCCAGTAGTTTGTGTTGTGGCCAGCAGAGGGTGTGCTTGTGAAGGGCAGAGGCAGGGACAGAACGATGGCAGGGCATCAACCTCATAGGCCCGAATTAATATCTGCCATGTGATTCTTCAGGCCGAAGTAATTGAATCTGTAGGTGTAATGTATCTACAATGCCAATACAGAATTGAGTGGATGTGCGTGTATTAGTGACAGTGTGTTCTCTCCCTCCAGATAAGATCATCCGCCACAGAGCGTGCAGTCTGAAGGACACGGCGCACGCCATGCTGGCCTCGGAGCTCGACCCAGAGTTCAACCGCATGTGTGAGGAAATCAAGGAGTCACGCAGGAAGAGGGGTGAGGAACACAAACACACACACATGTTCCTTGCATGTAGGATTGCCAGAGTGTTGCTTTATCTTAAGGCTCAGTAGTGGAAAAAGTACCCAACTGTCATACTTGAATAAAGTTAAAGATACTTTTACTTGAGTCATTTTAAGTAGAATTGGCTTCCTATTTCGCAACAAAGTATCCTTCACACATGTTGCCAAACATACCCTTGTAAAACTGACCATCCTACCAATCCTCGACTTTGGCGATGTCATTTACAAAATAGCCTCCAATACCCTACTCAATAAATTGGATGCAGTCTATCACAGTGCCAATCATTTTGTCACCAAAGCCCCATATACTACCCATCATTGCGACCTGTACGCTCTCGTTGGCTGGCCCTTGCTTCATACTCTTCGCCAAACCCTCTGGCTCTAGGTCATCTACAAGACCCTGCTAGGTAAAGTCCGCCCCTTATCTCAGCTCGCTGGTCGCCATAGCAGCACCCACCTGTAGCACGCGGTCCAGCAGGTATATCTCTCTAGTCACCCCCAAAACCAATTCTTCCTTTGGCCGCCTGTCCTTCTAGTTCTCTGCTGCCAATGACTGGAACGAACTACAAAAATCTCTGAAACTGGAAACATGTCTCCCTCAATAGCTTTAAGCACCAGCTGTCAGAGCAGCTCACAGATTACTGCACCTGTACATAGCCCATCTATAATTTAGCCCAAACAACAACCTCTTCCCCTACTGTATTTTTTTATTTTTTTAAATTTTGCTCCTTTGCACCCCATTATTTTTATTTCTACTTTGCACATTCTTCCACTGCAAATCTACCATTCCAGTGTTTTACTTGGCCACCATGGCCTTTTTTTGTGCCTTTACCTCCCTTATCTCACCTCATTTACTCACATCGTATATAGACTTATTTTTCTACTGTATTATTGACTGTTTGTTTTACTCCATGTGTAACTCTGTGATATTAAAAGGTAAGTCACCCAGTGAATTTCTACTTGAGTTAAAGTATTTGGTTTAAAATATACTTGAGTATCAAAAGTACACATTTCTAATTCCTGATGTTAAACAAACCAGATCGCACCATTTTCTTGTTTTTATTTATTTACGGAAAGCCAGGGACACTTCAACACTCAGACATTTACATACAAAGTGTGTGTGTTTAGCGAGTCTGCCAGATCAGAGGCAGTAGGGATGACCAGGGATGTTCGGGTTGATAAGTGCGTAAATTTGCAGAGCTCCGAGTTAGGAGCACCACTTTATTTTAATAATTTGAAGAATTTATTTCATCTTTTATTTCTTTCATCACATTCCCAGTGGGTCAGAAGTTTACATACACTCAATTAGTATTTTGTAGCATTGCCTTTAAATTGTTTAACCTCGGTCAAATGTTTCGGGTAGCCTTCCACAAGCTTCCCACAATAAGTTGGGTGAATTTTGGCCCATTCCTCCTGACAGAGCTGGTATAACTGAGTCAGGTTTGAAGGCCTCCTTGCTCTCACATGTTTTTCAGTTCTGCCCACAAATTTTCTATTTTTTTATGTCGATTTTGGAGCAGTGGCTTCTTCCTTGCTGAGCGGCCTTTCAGGTTATGTCGATATCGGACTCGTTTTACTGTGGATATAGATACTTTTGTACCCATTTCCTCCAGCATCTTCACAAGGTCCTTTGCTGCGGTTCTGGGATTGATTTGCACTTTTCGCACCAAAGTACGTTCATCTCTAGGAGAGGGAACGCGTCCCCTTCCTGAGCGGTCAACTTGGTGTATGTGAACTTCTGACCGATTGGAATTGTGATACATTGAAATAATCTGTTTGTAAACAATTGTTGGAAAAATTACTTGTGTCATGCACAAAGTCGGATGTCCTAACCGACTTGCCAGAACTATTGTTTGTGAAAAGGACATTTGTGGAGTGGTTGAAAAACAAGTTTTAATGACTCCAACCTAAGTGTATGTGAACTTCTGACTTCAACTGTATGTGAGCTTGTATAGTCACAGAGAAAGATGATCATGCACAAACACTTGTTAGTGTACACGCACAAGGAGAATGTAGATATAGTATTGGTAGTACAATATGTTCATACTTATACTCCTACATACTACATACATTCAGCTTGATTCTATACACATAATCACCCATCCACACACATGCAAACATACACATACAGGATCATGTGCAAATCTACACACACCACATATTCATCAATGAATAATCCTGCACAAACTTGCATGCAGAGCAGAAACACGCATGTGAGTAACTGAGGTAAGCCACTCTTGTGATGGAGGTGGAATGAGGAAATGGGGATGGAGGGAAAAGGGAGCATGGGTTGTGTGCAGGCTGATGCACTCTGAGCACATAAGAGCTTTTTTACAACAGTATTATTGAAACTGCTAAGGCCTAGTCTCCTGTCTTAGAAAGACAGTCTCATCAAAGACTAGGGGTTTTCTAGGGTCACACACATCACTGCTGATTTCCTCTGTTTCACGGCGATGCGCACGCACACACAAAGCCGCCGCAAATTAATATTTTAGGAGCAGAAGTCAACTAGCTGAAAGGGAATACAGCAGTGAATATTTAATGTGCCAGTAGAGATGCTAAAGGTATCCATTCGTACTTGTTCGATTGCCTGGTGTTGGGTTGCGTCAGCAAAACCTAATCTTGGCTGATATGGTTCTGCCCTGGAGTCGGGAAGAAGTGTGTGTGTGTGTGTGTGTGTGTGCATGCTACGGGCTGACCTTGTAAAACAACACATTTCACTGCACCTTTCTGGTGTATGTGACAATAAAAAACATATTTTTTTATTGACCCTGTATGTTGTCTGCAGACCTCCAGATTCTGGATGTGCCTCCTGTCTCCCTGGCTGCCGTGGTAACCACCAGGAAGCCGGCCGGAGAGGGGAACGCTGGGAGCAGCGTCGACAAGCACCACTGCAGCAGCAGCAGTGAGTACCACACAAGCATACTCATTTAACACACACACGGGCAGGCACTCACACACTGGCAGGCACTCACACACATGCTCAACTAACACTCCCACCACGGTTGACTCCCACCACGGTTGACTCCCACCACGGTTGACTCACGTGAGACGTGTGACTCACAACACGGTTGGCTGAAGTGAGACGTGTGACTCACAACACGGTTGGCTGAAGTGAGACGTGTGACTCAGTTCTGTCTGTGTGTGTAAGGTGTAGTTGGTGTTCAGATCATTTAGAACGAGGTCATTCAGCTGATTACAGAACCACCGTCCCACAAATCAGCAGCCTCACCGTGTTAGCTCAACACATGCGCAGTGGGCAGCCACGTTAGAGACTCTAGTCTTCTCTCTTGTGTCTACGTCGTCCCAGCGCTGTGCGGAGCGTGACCACACCACATAGCAATTACCTGCCCCCACCGCCTGGTGCACACGGCGAGTGGGGAGGGCCAGGGGAGGGCGGGGGGCAGACAGACCAGATCATTACCTGCCCCCACCGCCTGGTGCGAGTGGGGAGGGCGTGGGGCAGACAGACCAGATCACTACTTGCCCCCACCGCCTGGTGCACACGGCGAGTGAGGAGGGCAGGGGGGCAAACAGACCAGATCATTACCTGCCCCCACCGCCTGGTGCGAGTGGGGAGGGCCAGGGGAGGGCGGGGGGCAAATAGACCAGATCATTACCTGCCTGTACCACTGACAACCAGGAGGGAGTGTTGGTGTTATTGGAGATTACAGGAGGTTGTTTGTTGCCTGTACCACTGAGTTTCTGTCTGAATGAATGAAGATGTTTACATCTCTGTGATTTAAATCTTCTGCTGTATTTGAATCCTAGTTCAGCTTAGTTACCTGGTGTCCCCTCACAGTTTAGGCCGACTTGTCTAAACGTATGGTTTCAGAATATGTTGGTTCATAATAACGTAAATAACAAATAAAGCCACCACACAATTAGTTTCGGCACTACTGGACTAGATCTTACTGCATACTGTTCTGCAACAGATTGGCGATTGTCTCTCTGGAGACCAGTAATTTGCCTCCCGCTGTGTTAACCAGAGTTTTGGCCCAGGGAGAAGTAGGCCTTGACTAGAGTCTTTCTTACTTTGAATATTTTGTGTGTATGTTATGTTCTAGCTTGCTGTTAATTATGTAGAAGGCAAGATGCAATGCTGGATTTATTTTACAGCACTTTCGCCTTAACACAATTCAGGGTTTACAGTGTGGGCTTGGATTGATGTGTTGAAGTCAATTTGCGTGTGAATTTTTCCTTTGCGTGTGACTTATAGGCCTAAGAGTATAAAATGTAAGTACAGTACATAGTATAAACGCAACCAGCTTCAGTTACAGCGGGTCAATCTTTGACCTCTGTCAAACCTGTGAAATTGTTTGTCATCACGTTTGTTTCCAATAATGCGAGGCTTTTCAAGTGAGTAATTGCATGTAGTAGTCAAGGAGATGTTATTTTCTTCCTTTTTTAATCTAAATACTTCAAGCTCTCTTTTTATTCTGTGGGTGTATTCAACACAATCAGCTACAACCACATCTGACCTCAGTCAATCCTCATTTGCTATTAGTAACCCAAGGGGTTTTAAGTGGTTGTGATTATGAATTTCATGTAGAAGTGGTCAAGTATATTATGTTCCTCTCCTGTTTACCCTGTCTGACCAATCCAAGGAGTTTAAATCTCCCCCTTTTTTTTTTTATCTCAGGAGCCAAAGCAAAGTGTTGCACATGTCAGTCACTAATTCACTGTGTCCCACAACTTATCACCACGCTCCAGAACTTAATTAATTAGCTCGGGTAATTCGTTATTTCATCATCGGCAACCAATTTTCACCTGGAGCACTTTGGGGACATGTCCAATTAATTGATCAGGGGGAATCAATTAGGTGTTGAGATAGATATGACAGAATCTTGCACACACCGGCCACCCCCCCTTTGGGAAGAGATACTGCCGCTGATGAAGTTGTCTCTAGGCTGAAAAACATAACTGGCCTTGAATCAGTGTCTAGGGGCAAAACACCATCAGTAAAGGTTACGATTGTGTGAGGGTAAACCAGAGTGAATTTGGGTAAACTTCTACCCAGGGCCTTTCAGTTAGCTCTATTTCCCATAGCACTGTGTGGTAGCCATGTGGTCGAAATTGAGGAATCTGGGATCGAGCTCCAGTTCAGAGCCATTAAAGCTACCTGTTTAGTTTGGGCCAAATATTGTACTAGGCTATATGGGGGAGTATGGAGTTATTTGAGCCCCATAACCTGGTGGTTTAGGCTTTGCCAGCCCAGGGCCCTCCTGGGTTTATAGTGAGGGCACTGCCAGGAAGATATGGAGGAGAGTTCAACCACTGTACCATCCCCTCATCCATAATTCACTCTCCTGTGTTCCCATTCATACGCCTCAAGTTTCTAGAAACCACGTGAGCTGACTGTCTTTAACTTGGGAATACTCGGCTATTTGTGTAGGAACCTTGTAAATGCTGCATGTTCATGTTAACTCAATTAGCTGTAGCTCTGCTGCTCTGTATGCCATTATAGTAGTTCTTGTAAAATGTCTTGCATTAGCTCTAGGCTTATATTTAGAGAGCTTTGTAAGTTGTCCCCCCCGACATTCAGCTTTTTATGTTGACTGTCAATGTTAACCATGATTGGAAAGGAGAGCCCATCAGCTGTCTTTTTTTCTTTGAGTAATATTCCAAGAACTCCCAACATGAGTCAAGGAGAACACTCTACCGGCATGATATAACGATGCTGTCACAATAACATTTGACATTTTGAGTCATTACTACATTAGTCATTAGTACATTCGTCTTAAGATGACTAGGTGGGACGACCACATTTCACAGGCATAGAAAGTACATTTTTCCTCAATGACATAGTTGTTAGTAGTCAGATGTGGGGAGGGTCAAGTGCAAGTGCTGGTTAAGTGTTTAAAATAAATGAATAATAATCATAAGTTGGGTTTCAGATTTTTTGGGAAAATGGGCACTCTGGGACTGCCTGTCCTAGCTTCAGGGGGAAGCTGATTCCACCATTTGGGGTGCCAGGACAGAGAAGAGCAGTTTTCACAATTCATTTAAAGCTGTAGGTTGTGTAATGGCGTGCAATAAGGCCTGTATAGAGTTGTTCGAGCTAATGCATTTTTTTCCTTGGGAGACCAGTATGGAAAAAGTAAGCACTCACTCACTACTTACTGTAAGTCACTCTGTTTAAGAGCATCTGCTAAATGACTCTAAATGTAAAAATGTATGTACTACAGGTTAGTCAATATGGAGCCCAAAGCAACAGCCCACTGGAAGCTGAATGTCTTCCTGACTGTTGGCTCTATCACATTCTGCCTCACTCCACTCACACCTCATTGGAAACGACCAACCTTTTCTCTCTGTCCTTTTATCTCCTTTCTCTCACTCTCCCCTGCCTGCCAATTCATCAGACGTTCTTGATGAGAAGAGACATTTATTTTTAATAAGTAAACACTTCTTGACGACATGGGTGGTTGAATAGACGATGACCTGGATATGTGCTATGGAACAACAGGGGAAGTAGATGCATGTACAGACATGGTGTTTCTATTGTCTGTATTCAGAGATTCTTCAATACACACAGAACAAAACTATCTCCCTCCATCCTTTCTGTTGAATGCCAAGGATGTGTCCTCTTCAAGCCCGTATAGTGTCACTGTCTGTACAAGCATTGACCTGGCCAAGTAAAGACTTCCATTGTTAGCGCTCAAGATTGTGTTCAATATGCATGCAACAGAAAACTGAGAGCTCACTGGAGAGCCGCAGGCCCATGTGCGTGTGGACACTGAGGTAGTGTGTATGCTCATCCAGGCATGCTGCTACCTAAGAAACAAAACCAGCTGACCCACATCCCCTCATGGGCAACACAGATACCGCATGGACTCATGTTAAGGAGCACACAATGAGTCTTTTAGTTTCTAAGGAAACTAAACGTATTAGGATACAGGTAAAGTCATATGATGGGAACAATCTAACAATTCATTTGAGGTCAGTCTTAACTGTTTTTGACTCTCCTCCAGAAGAGCGTAAGCTTTGATTGGGTAAAGTACTGTTGCAAATTAGAGTACATTCTTCTGTTGAATAAAGGAACAGTCCAAGACTAGTAGGTAATGATCAGGCCCTTTCACATTCACAGTTTCCCCCTCAGTCAGTGGAACACGCCAACTAGAATGTCTCATAGAGCAGAGAGGACGTTTCCAGCTCTACAGAACCACCAGGTATCAGACAAGACACTATTAGCATAGCAAAGATAATTAAATGACCAACTTTTTCAAACTGAAACTTTCAGTGCTTGTTAGTACAGCAATATGGATGCTCCTTATTGGTAGCAGACCGTAGCTGTGAAATGAGTTTGAAGTAAGAAATAGTCAACGCTTTACACTTTCTGATGTCTGTGCTTTTAAAAAAAATGTTTTTTTACATAACTGTTAGACTAGGTATATCGAATAGTTTTAGTTTAAATTACTTTGGGAAGAGTAAGGAAGGTCTACAAGCTTCGCCGTTGATTGACGTGCATGCATGTGAAAGAGCGGAGTCTTTGGGTGTGGGGGGGCAGTGCACTCTTTTGTCCACATCGTCACTGCGTTTCACCCAGAGAGGAAGTCCGCCTTGTGTATCCACTAGGGGGCTTGGGAGGCCAGAGTAGCTAACCAAGCGAGAGAATCCGAGGCACTCTTTGACTGTAGCTAGCAATGGCATTTGAACTTCTGGATCCGGTGTTATGTGCTTTTCAACTCTACCTTTTTTAAGGATTTAACTAGCCGAGGAAATAAACATGTCTCTATGAATTGCAATTGCTACAGGTTGAACTGCTAGAACTTGAATGGCTCTTACTACTCAGGAGAAGAAAAAATGACCCCTGAACACTACAAGAGGGGACAGTACCTGTCTCTTGTACAACAACCTATACGAAGCATAAATTAACAATGAAAGACATTTTCAATACTTCAGATTGTCCCAAAGACTACCATAATGAGTCACTTCAATCCTTGGGGTCTTTGTTTTACATAATCTACATGACCATGTATAACCTTGTGTTATGTGTAATGGCCTTTCAAATGAGGCCTCCCTGCTGTATAGTACATGGGTGAGAGTGACTGTCCAGCTGCAGACAATAAGGACAGACCCCCCCCAAGACATTAACCCAAGACATTACGGAGTAAACTTGTACACAGTAATATTTTCTGCTAAAAGTACAAATATCCAGGTATTTGTTTACGATCACGAGGGAAATAGTGCAATGTAAAACACACTATAAAAACAATACTGCAATGTAAAACACAATATATAAAAAAAATACTGCAATGGAAAACACAATATTAAAAAAAAATACTGCAATGGAAAACACAATATAAAAAAAATACTGCAATATTAAAAACAATACTGCAATGTAAAACACAATTACAAACAATACTGCAATATTAAACAATACTGCAATGTAAAACACAATATTAAAAAAAAAAATACTGCAATGGAAAACACAATATATAAAAACAATACTGCAATGGAAACACTATTACAAACAATACTGCAATGTAAAACACAAAATTAAAAACAATACTGCAATGCAAAACAAAACATGCATTAAAAAAACTGCTCTCAAGTGTGATGAAAGGGGAAATGGGACTTAAAAAAAACAAAGTAAACGCCAGTAAATTACCCACCTCCTTAACATGTGAATGACAAAATAAGCCATTAAACAGTATATTACCATCCTCCCTAATGTGTGAAATTATGGGGGGGTGTTAAAGAGCATGTTTATCCAACATCAGTACAAATGTGTTCATCGCACAACACTCAATTTTGGCGTGAGACAGAGGGCTCTCTCACTTGAGTGGACTGAGCGGAGACATGGTACTGATCAATGTTCCTGTGAAAGACAGTCATGTCCCTTACAAACGGAAGATATTGATCAGGAGGAATAGACATCATCCATGGCACCATGACGTCGTAGAAGGCTGGATGCTGCCGTTTCTTGAACTCATCCAGCCGTTTCAAAATGTCAATGACCCAAACGATCCTTGCTGTCTTCCTCTTCCTGCCACTGTAGCAGGGTTGGGGAGATAGGGCGGAGGTTGATGGAGTTTCAGGGCAGAGAGTGAGGATGCTCCTGGATGGTGCATGGGTGTTGGGGAGTGGGTCTGGGAAGGTGATGAACCAGGCAAGGGAGATGAACCACCTGTAGATGGGCCCTCTGGGCTCAGTGCCATCTCGGGGCTGTCCGAAACACCATCCCCATCTTGCAATTACAAGCAGATGGCGAATACATTGCAAGCAATCTTAAAACATCTCCATGGGCACCTTTTTTGAGTTAAAATGTTCACTCAAGAGAACTGATTTCATAAACATAAATCTGATTTACCACACACCACAGTCTGTTTTCAGATCTTTGAACTAGCCCTGCTAATCATTAAGATAACAGCACGGGATATTTCCCACTCACAATTTCTCACATTGAGAAAAGAGCTGAATTCACATGTTCCTTCTGGGGTTGCATAAACATAAGATCACAAACACACACACTGTACAAAAGGAGTCGGCTGCATGACGAGTACATTCCGTATCTGGAATTTGTGTGTTGACGATGTGTCGCGTAAACATGAAGCCAATCCAGTTGTCAGACAATCGGCCGTACACACACACTTACACACACTGGCAACAGCCCCACTCCTAGTCTCTCTCACCCGTTTCAGATTGCGAACATACCGGCCGCGAAAAGAACAATCCACGGACGGTTGCAAGTAGTAGAAGCGAAGCAGCAGCACATTCCCAAAATGCATGAGTTGTATTTTCCTACGACTTTCTGAAATGGCACAGGAATGCCCCTGTCTGTGTGTGCAATGATGCACTGATTAGCAATGATGCTTATGATAACCGTCTTCATGGAGAGATGGAAAGGCTTTCCCAAAAGCCTTCTCAATTAAATGTTAAGTACAAAGTAGCCTAACCCTACTCGGCAGAATATTAGGATTATTTTCATCAATCCAGTGGCCATTTTGTTTGGCAAACTCTGGAGTCACATTTGCGTAACAAACATTGCTAACCAAACAACGGTCTCTTCCTGGTGCACAGCTTAATTATTCTAACTACTCCCAAAAATCAAAATGTGTTACATTTTTCCCAGACCTCAGTGGTCTAGCATACTGATGTGGTTTAAGCATGGTTGTGAGTGTGAGAACCTGAAAAACATGGAGGAAAAACAGAAACCTGGAATAAAATCAAAACTGAGAAAACAGATTTAGAATTTTAGGACCCCTGTAGGTATAAAATAATATTTGATGAAACATTGAATTTGGCCTTAATGCTATAGAAACAGAATGTGGTCATGTTCGTGGGAGTCTCAGCTATTGATGGTGGGGTCATTCGTTTCTACCTCAAACCATTCGGATGCTACATACGTTTTTGTGAGATATGTTTGGATTTGGGACGCCGGTGCCAGCGACTTGGGACGAGTCCCGTGAAGCTTGTGGGTGTCGTACAGTAAACAATTTCTAACCCAAGCGTTTTTTTGAGAAGACCGATTTTCGGGATGTCTCTGGGTTTGACAAACAGCTGTAGCTCTGCCACCTTCCACTGCAGAGACGAAAGGCCGACATCGGAGGGTGCGTTGGATTGAGATGCAGCCCATGCAAAACCCAGAGGTTTCTCCCTTAATAAACAGACAGACTTTGATGGTGATTTTTTATATTATGCTAATTACATTTATGCGCGGGTGTGGACATCAAGTCTAGGGGGCTGACACTCCTGTTCCAGTTTCATCCGAATCTCCCCCAGTACCTAATATCACTCTTATTTTATATTATTATAAAATGGAAGTCTCAAGAAGCATTTGGCCTCATCGGAAGCTGTTAAGAGTCTTCATGTTATTAGATCTGGACCTAGAGGTTTAGTCACAGCTGTGTTACCCGTTGGCCACACAAACATACACATCCTGTGGTGCAAGCTAATGAAATCCCCCCCAAGCCATCCAGCGATGAGCTCTCAGCATAAGCTGCCATTTTGTGTGCACAGATGCCTGCTGGAACATTGTGGCACCAAGCGGGAAATTAATGTAAAATCCACTCTGATGCCTTTTCTCTTCCCTTTGTTTTAGGGTGCAGATGAGCTCTGACAAGTGTGAATAGATCTCTCTGAGGATGAGTCTCTCTCTCGCGCGCTCGCTGTGTGTGTTTTAATTCCGCTCACGCAGCCCTAGTCGTTTGTCTTCCGGACATGTGTTAAGTGTACACTTCCACTCTGCCAAAGTTGGTCGTTGTCCTCGAGTTTAATATTGCCGGTGTTATTGACATGCCATGCAGATAGTTGCAGATGGATATCATAGTAACTGACTGAATACCCTTTATGTCAAACAGACCTGGAAGAGTTTTGTTGATTGAGCATCTCTGGTTGACGCCTGGTTGCATGTCCAATGAGTCCGACTACAGTGTTGTTGCCAGGGGAAGTGGGGTTTGAATGGAGCAATCTACATGACAGGCCATCTACATGACATTTTAGTCATTTAACAGATGCTCCTATCCAGAGGGTCTTTGAGTTGTGGGTTTGATTCCCACTTCGGTTTTGAATGTGTTGAATGTTACGGAACACTGAATATGTTACCTGTAAGTGTGCTATGATACCAACTAAGGTGACACGTATGCTTGTTGCTGTAGTAAGCATAACACTGTGCATTGGAGTTGGTTTTCATCTCTACTAATCAAGCAATGCAGAGTACGATGGCTCTAGACGTCTAGGCGTTATTCATTTTTCTTTCTGTATCTTTGACTCTTGACAGACTGAATTGATGCAATTTAGAGCGTTTAGACTCTTCACTACTAAAAAAAGAAATCAGATAATCTATCTGATCAATCAAAGCGGCTGTATGGCCAGGCAGGTTGAATGGCATATTTATTGTTTGGGGAGCGTTTGTGGGTTTAGGGAAATCTCAACCACCCCCAAATTGCATTCCAGGGCTGTCACGGTCGACAGCAGACTCGCGGTAGGTTTTCAATAAGTATGTCTCTTCACTGCCATTCTAATTGTGCATAAAGAAACGCATACACACACAGCTCTGGGCATTTACTTTCATTGTTTTCCTGTAAATGCAGTCAGTTATGTCTGGCACAAGGGACATTCATCATAGACGTTCACTTATGTTCAAGAACCGTCATAGATGTTCTTAGGGACCTAGCCAGTTACCCAATTCCTGCACACCTCAGAAGATTGGCCACCGGTACTAAGAAGGCTAATATCGTGAATCCCCTGTGCTGGTGTTGCTCTCATATCTGCTGATTGATCAGGATGGTTGCTTAGACATCGTGTGAGACCAGTTGGAAAATGTATTTATTTGTACAAATGTATGTGGACACCTGCTTGTCCAATATATCATACCAAAATCATGGGTATTAATATGGAGTTGGTCCCCCTCGTTTTGATGTTATAACAGCGTCCACTCTTCTGCTCGGCCATGGAAACCCGTTCCGTGAAGCTCCCGACGAACGGTTATTGTGCTGACGTTGCTTCCAGAGGCAGTTTGGAACTCTGTAGTGAGTGTTGCAAGTGCCTACCACTTCGTGGCTGAGCCATTGTTACACCTAGACGTTTCCACTTTACAATAACACCACTCACAGTTGACCGGGGCAGCTCTAGCAGGGCAGAAATTTGATTTTGGGAAGGTGGCATCCTATGACGGTGCCACGTTGAAAGTCACTGAGCTCTTCAGTAAGGCCATTCTACTGCCAATGTTTGTCTATGGAGATTGCTGTGTGCTCGATTTTATACAGGTGTGGCTGAAATAACCAAATCCACTTATTTGAAGGGCTGTCCACATACTTTTGTGTATATATATATAGTGTATTTTAACCCAAACATTTTGGGAGTCTCTAGATGCAGAAGTTTCCCTCGGTTCGGCTTTGCCCACCAATTTGCTAATAGATGATCCCACGTGGTATCTCACCCCGTTATCATCATCTGGTAAGTCGTCAGGCCTTTGATCCATTAAAGCAGGCTTATGGAAGCAGCTAAACACTGCCGGTCTCTAAAAGTGACTTGAATCCGATCGTCATCATATCTCCATCATCTGATCAGTCATGCCTGATTTGTTATAATTTTTCTGTCTATGAAAGCAGCTAAAAAAAACTAAACCGCTGCACACATGCTGCATTGTTATTGTCATAGGAGTTACCATTGAGTAAGAATATGAGAATTTAAGTCTGATTTTGTTAATGTGGCTGTCTGGAATGTTTGTCCTCCATCTATTTCTCTCTGGCTTCCCCAGTCTGAATAATTAACTAGCTAATGTCTCTGCGTTCCTCAAAGCATATTAATTTTCCTAACCACAGACACACTAGCGGTGTGAACGTTTGAACTTCAAAAAGTTTCAATGAAATTGAATCGTTATGTTAAAAAAAAATCCCTAACCGAAATGAAAATCACTGAACTTACCACAAAACTACCAGTAATGGGTCTCAATCATGATCATCAAAGAGAAAAAAAAGAAAGAAATCTGAAAATAGGCCTACCTACTGCAAACGATGCTGTAATGTTAATTAAGAGGGGTTATGCATCTTTCTACATTTTTGCCACAGATATAAAGCCCTCACGTCGTCTGATTACAGAAATGGCCTCATCTCCTTCGCTGCTTGTTCTGTGTGCACTGTGCACCTTCCCACTCACAACAACAAAGACGAAAGATCACTTCCTCTCTGACAACCAGCCATAAGATTGCTAAATAGTTAACCAAATATCTACCATAAATATCTGCATTGACCCTTTTTGCACTAACTTGACTCGTCTACAGTGTTGCTGCTACTGTTGTCTATCCTGTTGCCTAGTCACTTTACCCTTACCTATATGTACATATCTACCTCAATTACTTCGTACCCCTGCACATTGACTCGGTACTGGTACCCCGTGTACAGTTGAAGTCGGAAGTTTACATACTTAGGTTGGAGTCATTAAAACTCATTTCTCAACCACTCCACAAATTTCTTGTTAACAAGCTATATTTTTGGCAAGTCAGTTAGGACATCTACTTTGCATGACACAAGTCATTTTTCCAACAATTGTTTACAGACAGATTATTTCACTTATAATTCACTGTATCACAATTCCAGTGGGTCAGGGGAAGTTTACATCCACTAAGTTGACTGTGCCTTTAAACAGCTTGGAACGTTCCAGAAAATGATGTCATGGAGTTAGACGCTTCTGATAGGCTAATTGACATAATTTGAGTCAATTGGAGGTGTACCTTCAAACTCAGTGCCTATTTGCTTGACATCATGGGAAAATCAAAGAAATCAGCCAAGACCTCAGACAAAAAATTATAGACCTCCACAAGTCTGGTTCATCCTTGGGAGCAATTTCTAAATGCCTGAAGGTACCACGTTCATCTGTACAAACAATAGTACACAAGTATAAACACCATGGGACCACGGAGCCGTCATACCGCTCAGGAAGGAGACGCGTTCTGTATCCTAGAGATAAACATACTTTTGTGCGAAAAGTGCAAATCAATCCCAGAACAGCAGCAAAGGACCTTGTGAAGATGCCACAGGAAACAGGTACAAAAGTATCTATATCCACAGTAAAACGAGTCCTAAATCGACATAACCTGAAAGGCTGCTCAGCAATGAAGAAGCCACTGCTCCAAAACCGCCATAAAAAAGCCAGACAACGGTTTGCAACTGCACATGGGGATGAAGATTTGTACTTTTTTGGAGAAATGTCCTCTGGTCTGATGAAACAAAAATAGAACTGTTTTGCCATAATGACCATCGTTATGTTTGGAGGAAAAAGGAGGAGGCTTGCATGCCGAAGGACACCATCCCAACCATGAAGTACGGGGGTGGCAGCATCATGTTGTGGGGGTGCTTTGCTGCAGGAGGGACTGGTGCACTTCACAAAATAGATGACATCATGAGGGAGGGAAATTGTGGATATATTGAAGCAACATCTCAAGACATCAGTCAGGAAGTTAAAGCTTGGTCGCAAATGGGACTTCCAAATGGGCAATGACCCCAAGCATACTTCCAAAGTTGTGGCAAAATGGCAACAAAGTCAAGGTATTGGAGTGGCCATCACAAAGCCCTGACCTTAATCCTATAGAAGATTTATGGGCAGAACTGAAAAAACGTGTGAGCAAGGAGGCCTACAAACCTGACTCAGTTACACCAGCTCTGTCAGGAGGAATGGGCCAAAATTCAACCAATGTGTTGTGGGAAGCTTGTGGAGGCTACCTGAAACGTTTGACCCAATTTAAAGGCAATGCTATCAAATACTAATTGAGTGTATGTAAACTTCTGACGCACTGGGAATGTGATATAATAAATAAATCATTCTCTCTACTATTATTCTGACATTTCACATTCTTAAAATAAAGTGGTGATCCTAACTGACCTAAGACTGGGTGCTTGGTGGCTGACCGGAGACGGCCGCAAAGCAGATTCCAGATGCCGAAACCTACTCTTGACTGCGGTACAAATGATTTACCCCTTAGCGGTCATACCCCTACATTCTCATTTTAACGAACCACCCCCAAAATGGCATTTTAAACATTAATTTAAAAGTTTTGTCACTTCCCTAACACACACACTTTGGCTACCTCGCTGTTTGGATGGGCGCATTAAGGGACACGAGTCACATTAAGCCATTGAAAGAACAGGAGAGCAGACTGGCGCCTTTTAATTATATTAAATTACTGCTGGAGCAGCACTCAAGGCTACCCGCCGTATCTGCATTAGTGAGGAAGAAAGATCCATTTACTCAGACGCAGAAAACATCGCCCACCTAACAACTCATTACACCAGTCATCTGTCGTTCTAGAACAAACCAGACATCATGTAATTTACTGGTGTACCTGTCTGTCTCTCTTGCTCTGTGTGCTCTCGTGTCAATGTGAGTGGCTACACTGCATCTTCCCTGTAATGTTGCGTGACTGACAGACCCTTGTTATAGCAGGGCAGAATGTTCCATACCACACACCCACGCGTGTAAGGAGAGTGTTCCTATGAGGAATAAGGCTGAGAGCGTTTTAATACTTTTATGAGAGCCCTCTGTCTTTGCTCCCCATAAGAACAGAGTCATTACTCCACAGCGTTTTATCACAGACAAGTGGCTGGTAGTCTAGCGGTTAAGAGCGTTGTGCCAGTAACCGAAAAGTTGCTGGTTCGAATCCCCGAGCCATCTGTCTGTGCACTTAACAATAATTGAGCGTCTGCTAAATGGCTAAAATGTAGAGTGTGTGAGCTCTGCTACACAAGACACTTAACTCTTGATGCGAGCAACCAATCCATAGCCTTCTTTGTAAATTTACCCCATTGTCCTAAGAGAAATGAGAAACTGTGTTTTGCCCTGTGTGATCCTCCTTGCCTCCTGTAGTAGCCACGCTACCAGTAGAAAGAGATTGGCTCAGGTAAATATGCACACTAGCATACCACTTGACCTAGTGTTTTATTATTTGTCATGGCATCCCTTAAAGTCTGTTGCATCTCAGTTATTCTAGATCAATCCAACAGAGATTTTACTTCGGTTGTAATGAACATTATATTGTTTTCCACCCACTGTTATCAAAGGAAAGACAGGTCTCCTTATCAGAAATGCTGCTTGATGATTAGTGTTGTGTGGGGACTTACTGTGAGACGACTCCATGCCGAATGAAAAATAAGTTTCACCAGCTTTAGATCCTCTTTAGTCTTGGAAACCCTGAACTAAAATCTTGCGTAATTGTAATTTTTTCCCATACATTTGGGATGACATACTAATGAGACTAGTGAAGTCTCCACCCCTCTAAATGGAAACTCGCCAAAGCCCCCCCACCTCCAAAAACTTTCCGCTTGAAATAATTGCGTGAAATCCCCACCCCCACTTTAAGCATTACCTTCTCGCTATCCTGAGTCAAAACAATCAGTGATGGAAAACAAAAGCACCAGAACTATGGTTGCTCGTTAGTCGTCACATCCCATAGTCTTTTGAAAGACATTAAGATACCATTTATGTTATGTAGTCTGTCCACGAAAGGTTAGATCCTCATCAAGGTGTCTTTTGCTACTTAAAATGTATCTATTCTATTTTTTTTGCTAAATGTTTTTTACCCATCTCACTTTGAAGTTTAAAAGTCTCTCCTTCGCCCTTCTCCTACATCTTCTCACCTTCCAAAACAAAGCACCACCTGTCGGCTTTTCTGGGAATCCGGATTTAGGCATTAGCTGGAAAACATTCTGGGAATATCTCGTCCCGAGACACAATGGCTTTCCGCTTGAGTGAGCTGTTAGCTTTTAGTCTCTGCTGTGGAAATCCCCATTTGTTCCACATTATTTAACTCCCAGTTCCTCGCTGCAGAGCCACAATGGGCACAACCGCTTTCTGAGGAGAAGGGGAGCTTGTCGCGTTTAAGACTAAAGGTATAAATGTAGGTAGAGCGCAACAGCCTCTCCTATCATATACCCTCACTGAGCTGGATGAAATGTCATGTTATTTCATGTAATGAAGACCCTCCATGTCACACAGCTGATTCATGCTGGTCTTTGTACTTATGTCTTCATGGCGTTAATGTACTTCAAACAGGGTTAGAGAACTGCTCACAAAGGCACAAAAGTATATGGCTACATTGCAACAAAAGTAATCAGAAAACGGTTTTCCTGGAGCATCAATACCAAACTGAGCTGGATTACATTTCGGCCTGTAGAATCTTAATAGCCGTGTGTGTGTCCGCTGTGAGCCACCCAGAGTATGATATATATACCACAATGCTCATGCCATCTAGCATCCAGCCTGATCACTATCAGTCCTATCACTTCTATGCCTCATATTTCTGTTGGGGGTTAACACTGACCTCCTTCAAGGGCAGTCATGGCTGACCATCCTGGGTGGCTAGAATTACTCAGACAGCGCTGTGAAAGAGTGTGTGTGGTTAAGGCTGTCCCCCCAAAACCATTTTATTTTTCCATTTATAGACATACCCTTTTTGTTTTAAATAAAATCAACGATATATGCATTGAGCTTGTCTGATGGTTTAAGCACACTCTTTGATTAAATAAGACTTAAATGACTTGAGGGAGCCAGAGATCAAGATAACCCGACCATCCTCATCACTCTCTTACTGGCTTTTGCTGATTCTGTCTTTATTTCCCTGAAGTTGCCGACAATGGGCTACACAAGGAGTCATGTAAGAGCAAGGAGTCATTCAAGGGTTTTTCTTTATTTTGACTATTTTCTACATTGCTGACTAATAGTGAAGACATCAAAACAATGAAATAACACATGGAATAATTTAGTAACCAAAGGTGTTAAACACATCAAAATATATTGAGATTCTTCTTTTTGGGGAATATTCAGAGGTGGAAACTTTACAATTAATGGGAATATATGGGAATTAATGGAAATATATGCACATTTATATTAATACCATTTAAATGTAGATGTTTTTGGCATTGGATATATTTACCATATCATATGGAGACAAACAAAAGTAGACATAATTGCAAATGATTAAATCCTTCCAGTAAAAATGAAAAACACAATTTAGTTATGAATTGAACTTTAATTGAGTTGACTCCACAATCACATGGGATGATTTCACTGAACAACAAAAGAAAGGGAATTTTGAATGATCCCAATGAGCCATCGCATCTCCCAAAAACATTTACAACATACATCTGTAAAATGATAGTCTCAAACTAAATCTTTGGTTGTCTTCCTCTCAGGCTTCCATGTCCCTGGACCTCCTCAATGTCCACCTCTTGAACATCAGACTCTGAGGCCTCATCTTCACTCACTTTCCAACTTTGTTGATGATGGCTCGTTGTCTGGCTCAAAAATCCTCAAATTTGCCTGGATGGCCACCAATCTTTCAACCCGTGTGTGTTCATTCCCAAACAAGGACCAGTTGCACTCTGAGGCGGCTGATGTTGGTGGGATTAGGAGGATGATGGAGGCAACAGGGGAAAGAGCCTCACATCCACAAAGTCCAGCCCGAATAAATCTTACCAGAAAGTTTCCGAGCCTTTGCAACCCTAACCCCCACACCATCACACCTCCTCCATGCTCCCCATGAGCTGTTGTGCCCAGAGAGGATTGCATTGGTCAGCCAGTTATCTGCCAGTGGCAAGTGAGGCTGGCAGGAAGAGAAGCAGAGTGGTACCCTCCAGACCGGATGGATGGATGGATCGATCACTGAGGCTGCCTGCCGACATCCTGTCATGTATCTCTGTGCCAGGGTCTTGGCTGGACCGGCCCTCTGAGCATTACCCATTACCTATAGGATGAAAGTTTTGACTCTGGTACAGCCGACTAGCGCAAGCTAATGATACCTAGCAAACATGTTGACTAATCAATACTTGGAGTCAAAGTATCAGTATTATTTTCCTGAACAATATTGTGATATATAACTAAACATATTTTTTGTCCCGTGCATCACAAGAGCAAACTGTGGGCAAACTGTGTGAGAGAGAGCAACGTGACTTTCCAGGAGCAAGGATAGGATCATTTATTGATCGTCCCGTTTCATTAAGTGTCAGCAGCTGGTGGCACATGAGGTGACAAACTGCTGTCTGCCCCATCACCCTGGGGCTGCCTTCTCTTTTGTTCTCCCTGTTTTGTTCTTTTTCTCTCGTTTGGCGCCTCTCCCGCTCTTTCGTCATCTCTCGGGTCCCTCTCTTTCTCTTGTAGCACCAGTAGAACTCAATAGGCAAAAATCCGGTGCCAGTCTTAAATGCTTGCCATGCAGTGCCCTGACTATTCTGCCCCTCTATCAGAGGAGGTGGAGAGAACACAGTGGATCAATAGTTCATTAATGTAACAAGATGGAGGCTGAGCTCCAGTCAATTCCAATGAAGCTGTCTGTCTAGGGCCTGCGCGGAATGGAGCTGGAAGGTGGGCTAGGTGTGTGTGTGTGTGTGGCACCAGCTGTTTAATAACATTCCAAGCATGGGACAGATGACTAGCTGTGTGTGATAGGTCGAGTCAGACTGTGTGTGTTTTAGGCAAGAATCGCCTATCCCTATACTGTAAACCAGAAGCTACAATGTCCCTCACCCTTAATTTCACTCACATGCTGTCTGTCACGCACACATTACATACACGTCTTATCTTCTTCCTGGCTTCAGCCGTTTAATAATATTCCCAGCATGGGGCAGGTAACGGCCCTCGCCCAAAATCCTGTTAGCTACTTACAGACACCACGGCTTTAGAGACGCAGATGCTACCAGAAGGGAAAAGTGTGTGACGTGATTTACTTAAAACGTGGTTCATTGTTAGGTAACCATGGCTCGGGAGCTTAGTGACTGGTAGGGGGTCTGTGTCCAGTGTTTTTGGCCAGCGGAGGAGCAGGTGGAGTGTGTGAGGGGCGGAACGTAGGCAGGAAGCTAGAGCGTGTGTGCATGCTGTGTGTGGAGAACGGACCAACTCTGTCCCCAATGATACATATATTTTTTAATGTGGTTATATAGCCGTGCAAACGGATATCAGATGTTGGTATTCCAAATTGACAAGATGGTTGATAGGAGATAGTGGGGCAACAAGAGTTGTGCTGTGTGGAACCAACTGTCCTTAATAAATGTTCTTAGGGATAGCCCCCTTTTTAAAATTTTTAATGCCTAAATGACAAACTCAAATCTAACTGCCTGTAGCAAGGATATACATATACTTGGTACCATTTGAAAGGAAACACTGACATTTGTGGAAATGTGAATTGAATGTAGAAGAAAATGCAAAGAAAAAACCAACCAGGTTTTTTTTAACCACCATCCTTTGAAATGCAATTGTAATTCTGGTAGTGTCCACAACATGGCAGCAGTGTGCAAAGTTTCAGATGGATAACTTGGAGTATGACTGATCTTCAAGACTTTTAGTGTGAAGTCCCCAGGTACATTTGGGCAAATTGTGAAAAAGACATTCGCATTCATATTTGTCTGCAAGAATATCGTCAAATCTGTATACTTGGACTTTGATGTAGCTTTCCAAGTATTAGTAGCCATATAAGTTCAACAATTTGCAAAACGACCAGTTTTCATAACTTCAAAACTCTGAATATGCTTATAATTTTTGTCCAAAATGAAAAGGCATACTATCGTACAAGGTTAGTAACTACATTTTACAACATATACATGGTTTCCGGATACTCCCGTAAAGCCCAGCTCAGTACCTATCTAGCTAGCTTTGTTTGACCCGAATTGGTGCTTATTTGACAAAGATAGTCGCTCAAGTGATGGCCGCTCGCGTCATCGTTGTGCCATGAAGGCGTTGCTCTCGGCCCAAATATGGTGTCCTATTGGATATACTACACCCCTAATGAAATCGTAAAGTATTGTTGCCTTCTAGGATCTCTGATAAACAGATACGAATGTGATTTGACTCGTTCAAACAAAGTTTAGGGTGGCATTTTTCAGATTCCTTTCTTTGCAAATTGAACGAGTGGAAATACAAAATCGATCGTGCGTGCTATATGGACCTTTTTTAGGATATGAAAAAGGATTTTCTCTAACAAAACGACACTTCATGTTATCACTTGGAACCTTTGGATGATAAATCAGAGCAAGATTTCAGAATGTAAGTACACATTTCAGGTGAATTTATCAAATCTATCGCGTTGAAAAAAGTTTTGTTTGGAGCTCTCAAACAATAGCATGGCTTTTTTTCTCAGTAATAGCTACTGTAAATTGGACAGTGCAGTCAACAAGAATTTAAGCTTTCAGCCAATATAAGACACTTTATATGTGCCGATGTTTGTTTGTTGTTTCTCTAAAATCTGCAATCTTGACATAACGTGCTGCATGATTTACAACTGTCCCGTTGACGGAACTCCGATCTTTAACAGGAGGGACCGGATGGCAGTGCTTCCTAGGAATGAAACAACTGGATTTAATTTAGATTATTTCTTTGTATTTTATTTAGTCAGTGTACATATACTGAGCAAAAAATATAAACACAACATAAAAAGTGTTGGTCCCGTGTTTCATGAGCTGAAATCAAATATTTGTTTACATCCCTGTAGTGAGCATTTCTCCTTTGCAAAGATAATCCATATACCTGACAGGTGTGGCATATCAAGAAGCTGGGGACAATAAAAGGTAGTTTTGTCACACAACACAATGCCACAGATGTCTCGTGTTTTGAAGGAGCGTGCAATTGATATGCTGACTGTAGGAATGTCAACCAGAGCTGTTGCCAGAGAACTACGCACACAGTTGCATTTTATCGACTGCGATTTGAATGCGCATATATCGTGACGAAATCCTGACAAACATTGTCGTGCCATTCATCTGCATGTTTCAGCATGATAATGCACACCCCCATGTCGCAATGATCGGTACACAATTACTGGAAGCTGAAAATGTCCCAGGTCTTCCATCACTCTGGATCAACAGCGAGTTCCAGTTCCCGCCAATAGCCAGCAACTTTGCACAGCCATTGAAGAGGAGTTGTACAACATTCCACAGGCCACAATCAACAGTGTGATCAACTCTATGCGAAAGAGATGCTGCGCTGCATGAGACCAATTGTGGTCACACCAGATACTAACTGCTTTTCTGATCCACACCCCTATTTTTGTTTTTAAAGGTATCTGTGGCCAACAGATGCGTATCTGTATTTCCACTCATGTGAAATCCATAGATTAGGGCCAAATGATTTTGTCAATTGACAGATTTCCTTATATAAACTGTAATATTTGAAATGGTTGCTTTGTATTTTTGGTCATTGTAGTAAAAGACTGCTCTATTCACCTGTCTTGTAAAATATAAAGGTTATTACATCTAATATACTTCTACATTGTATCAACCAATGTCCTTGAAGAGTGACAGGCTGAGGGTAGAAAGAAGGTGTGTGTGTGATTTTTGTCGGGTGTGTACAGACGGTAAGTAGCTCTAAATATTCCTGGCGCCCCATGAATCATGCATGCATTGGTGCTTTTAATTATTACAAAGTGCTGTGCTATTCAAAGCAGAGGATCCCTCCTATCCATCTATCCATCCATCCCTCTTTCTTCTACCGACGGTCTGTGGCTGAGCGTTCATGCTCCAACAATTCCCATGCATTATTTAAGAGCTGGAGATGACAACTCATTTGCTGCCATTCTGTCTCACCTTTTCTATCACAGACACACTCGGACACACTAGCACACACACACCGTATGTCTGACCTTTTTCTACCCTGAGAACTGGCTTCAAAGAGCTGACCTCACCACGACTCCAGCGCCCTTAACTGGTCCGGACCGCAATGGAGGGATGTGTGTGTTGGTGTTTCATAATGCATATGTTGGGAGGGGGAGGACAGGTGTATACGCGCGTGTGCATGCGTAAAGGTTATTATACTATATTGGAAATCCACAGCATGGCTATGACTAATAACTGCTAAGATAAGTGACATTTATAAATGAAATCAAAATTCTGAAGGGCAAATACAAATTGGTGGTCAAAAACCAGCCGCATCGTTGGAAAACAGCTACACGCCAGAAAATCCAAAATGGCACTGAGCTGCTCCTGAGGTCTCTGCCTTTGCCACTTTATCCCTCTCACTCCCTCCTCTCGCTCTTCTTTCTCTTCATCTCCCCATCCATATCTCTTCCATCGTGCTGTCTCTCTTTGTCGTCCATCTCTGGTCCCATGCCTCCAGCAGTAACAGTCAGTGCCATGCTCCAGTGAGGCATGAAGGAGAGAGTCTCATCCCTCTGTATCCCACTACTTTACCCTACCTCTACCCACTCCTTTGCAGGGGTAGGATTCTCCCTGATTTCCTGTGTCGTCCTGATCACATCCCTTCTCCGGTTGGCAGGAGGTATCCATGCCAATCGCACCCCGCCTCATACTTATCACTGTGCCTGCGGTCACCTGCCCCCTGCCTGGGAAGGACCCAACATGGGCACCACAGTCTATAGATACTGGTCACTGTGGCACGTCTGGCATAGGACTCCACTTCACTCCTCTCCCTCTTTTCTCTTCTTCTCCCCTGTTCTTCCTTTCCCTCCTCCCATACTGAGTGGTGTGTAGCCTGGCAACGTGCTTGGTTGGCAGTGCCAGGGCTGGTGTTGCGAGATAAGTGCTGATAGCCTTTGTGTACACAGACATTGTGTTAACCAGACAACATGTAAGCACTCGAGTCGGTCTTATGTAGCAACATTTTAAATTGTTTTTTACATTGGCTAAAAGTAGAGACTCAGAGCTAGAAAATGGTTTATCATACACTAGTTGAGGAACAATGTGGAAGTAATTCTGCTTTGAAAGTTGATAAACTTGTTACTCCACTTTTGAGAAAATGGCCTTTATATGTTTGCTGGAGAGATCTTCTTTGTCTACACCCATTCAGCATCATTCACACCCTCTTAAACCTTAGCCCCATCCGTCTCTTTAAGGATTTGCATATGAGGCCGAGAAGTATGGTTGATCCAAGCGTTCTGTCCTAACAGCACCCAAGCTAACTTGCTTTGTGCTTTTTGTGACTCCTCTCTTTGGCTGGAAATATGGCTTGGTTTTTCTGTGTTGGTGGTGACCTAACATAATCGTTTGTGGAGCTTTCGCTGTAAAGCATTTTTGATATCAGACACTGTGGCTGGATTAACAATTTTATCTAGCGGAACCCCAGTCCTAGACAGGCTAGCTAAACAATGAACCATCATCCCAACTCATGACGTTACTACCATGCATGAATCTGCAGGTAGCTAACCAACCAGGTTCAATGTTAGCTAGCTAACATTAGGCTATAACTAGCAAAGCAAATGGCTCTGAGATACTAATAATATTACTACCCAGATCATACATGTAATGTTAGCGAGCCAGCCAGCTAACATTAGCTAGCTAGCTAGCACACTTTAACTAGAAATGAAAAGGCCTTACTGACAATTAGAAACGTGTAGTATCAGAAAATTTAGCTAGCTAGACTATCCATTATACGTGGATGGACGCTTCTCCCTCTGTGTCACGGATGCCGTGGTTGCCCTTAGTTTGAAGATGTAGTTCAGAGACTGGTGTTTTCTCCATCCCCCTTCACAATTTTTTTATTTCACCTTTATTTATCCAGGTAGGCTAGTTGAGAACAAGTTCTCATTTGCAACTGCGACCTGGCCAAGATAAAGCAAAACAGTGTGACACAGACAACAACACAGTTACACATGGAGTAAACAATAAACAAGCCAATAACACAAACAAATCAATGACACAGTAGAAAAAGTATATATACAGTCTGTGCAAAAGGCATCAGGAGGTAGGCAATAAATAGGCCATAGGAGCGAATAGTTACAATTTAGCAGATTAACAGTGGAGTGATAAATGAGCAGATGATGATGTGCTAGTAGAGATACTGGTGGGCAAAAGAGCAGAAAAGTAAATAAAATAACAGTATGGGGATGAGGTAGATTGGATAGGCTACTTACAGATGGACTATGTACAGCTGCAGCGATCGGTTAGAAATAAGTCTCCAACTTGAGCTATTTTTATTTTTTACATTCATTTTATTTATTTATTTATTTTGCAATTCGTTCCAGTCACTGGCAGCAGAGAACTGGAAGGAATGGCGGCCAAATTAGGTGTTTGCTTTGGGGATGATTAGTGAGATATACCTGCTGGAATGTGTGCTATGGCTGGGTGTTGTTATCGTGACCAGTGAACTGAGATAAGGCGGAGCAAGAAGGCTCGTAAATTTAACCATTTTATTCACATTTACAGATGGCATGCAAGTTTGTTATTAAGGCATGTTCAAGATGGCATTTCTGGCACACAAAAAAACACTTATTTTTTTATTTTATTACTATTTTCGTTCAAACAGCTCTCCTGTGAAGTCGTGACTTGCGACATATGCCTAGTTTCCTGAATCGGGTCACATATGGCATCTGTGTGTGAGGGTCTGAAATATGTTGTTTATCCATACAAACGGACGTAGCAGTGGCCAAAAGGATGTCTGGTCTTTTTACTGTGCTGGCATTGCGGCTCTGTTACCTTGGTAGGCTGTGAAATACCAAGCGGAGTGTACAAGGCTGAGTTCTCGGATTAATATAATTTATTCACTTTGTTGCATTTGTTTTGTTGCCTCTTGCTCTAAAGTCACCCACTTTCTCTTTATCGCCGACTGTCATAATGTGTCAGGAGTTGTAACCTGCAGCAACATTCCTACACCTCCCCTTCTATGTGACAACACAAAAGCATCACTAATTGACCCTATTCACTGGGACTTCATTAAAAGACACTCCATTGGTTCCATGCCAGTTTTGGATTATTTATTTTTTTCATTCATGTGATTTTGAAGAAAGGCAAACAAAGTCGTAACCAATCAATTTGTGTTCCAACCAATTCATCCTGTTGTCTTTAACTGGCTTGAACATACGTGCATGTTCACATGCCCAGGCACACAAGTGGCAGTAATTGCAGTAATTGCATTGCAGGGTTTTAGCTACCTGGTGATGAGGCATAGTGGTGAGGCCTTCACTGGTCTCAAGGCAGAGACTCATCAATAGTGTTTGTTGGCCAAGAGTAGAACATCTCGTAAATTTGCGTAATTTGTAAACCGAATGCGCACCGATTGTACATGTAGAATCGCGTGGGAAATTTTGTCTACAGTGGGTCGCCTCTAAAACATTGTGCTGAACAATCGTCAGACAAACGCTAAATCCACATTCGTTGCGATGTGAGCGAGCCTTTTGGTCACTAAAGAGGTGTGACAACTCAACCCACTCAACACCTTCTAACGAAATGGCCTGGAAATCCCCCCTCTCTCATTTCGCTGAATATTCTGCATGTAGTTGGGTTTTAAAGTGAGTCTTCCTTTTGTTTCAATTGGGCAAACAAGTTGGCTCTAGTTAGGCTAGTGTCTTAGCATTTCTTCCATTTGAGGAAAAGCAGTTGATTCAGTCTGGTATCTGAACATCGTAGTCTCGTCCTGTTTTTTTCCGACCAATCGATTTGTTCCAAATTATTTTTCCATATACAGTGGGGCAAAAAAGTATTTAGTCAGCACCAATTGTGCAAGTTCTCCAACTTAAAAAGATGAGAGGCCTGTAATATTCATCATATGTACACTTCAACTATGACAGACAAAATGAGAGAAAAAAAATCCCGAAAATCACATTAGGATTTTTAATAAATTTATTTGCAAATTATGGTGGAAAATAAGCTCCACTGTATAAACACACAACTTTATGCACTGAGCTTGTCTGATGCTTTAAGTACACGGTTTGATTAATTAATTAAGACAAAATTACTCGGAGCCCGATGGTCACTGTGTTAAAAAAAATGGCATCGAGGGCCTGTGTGACTGGCTCAAGTTCTCTCCCTCTCCTCCCTACTGCAGCAAAAAGGCACCACAGCACAGCAAGGGTTTTTTGTGCTGTCCATGATTGAAGCTGCAACAGTCTCGGCCATTAAGGTTCTTACTTGTTTCTGACTGAAAAGTTCCCTAATTAGTTTAGGAAAAACATGACCTATTCCCTCAACCCTGTTTAGGTGAAAGCATCGCATGCATGTGACCAATAGGGCCTGACCTATTAGCCCATCATAATCACATCAATAAATTGGTTATAACAAACTCTGAACACTGTAACATGTGACACACAATGGATGCGGACGATGTGAAAAAGAAACTCTAAACAGGCAAATGTTTACTGGTTGCTCAGGAGGGAAAGGGGAAGTCAGCTCTGTGAAAGACATTTGACTTTGTTGTGAAATGGAGATCCAGAAAAAGGAGGGTAATAGGAGCAAGCGTTGTGTGAGTATTGTGTGCCAAACAGTTGTTAGATTACAATATTAGTACTTTTTCTGACCATTTTGGCCATTAAACAACACTAAATAAGATAACAGACTGTTACAAATGGGAAAAAATATAAAGCCTTTATTACAGCCGACTAAAAAGTTGCATTCATACGTGAATTGCAGTTTATTTCATATTTAGCCTAATTATTCAAAGCTCCCTTTATTATTTAATTTCACAACTAAAATGGTTGATTGCATTTCAAAGCATGACTGTCTCTTCTGCTGTGTGATGGCATGAACAAATTAATGATTGATTGATACATTAGCATATAAACTCAGAATTAAAAAAAAACGTCCTCACTGTGAACTGCGTTTATTTTCAGCAAACTTAACATGTTTAATGTTATGTTCATACAAATATTTACACAACAGACATAAAATGAACAACTTCCACAGACATGTGACTAACAGAAATGGAATAATGTGTCAAATCAGTATCTGGTGTGGCCACCAGCTGCAATAAGTACTGCAGTGCATCTCATCTTCATGGACTTCACCAGATTTGCCAGTTCTTGCTGTGAGATGTTACCCCACTCTTCCACCAAGGCACCTGCAAGTTCCAGGTGTGCTCAATGGGATTGAGATCCAGGCTCTTCGCTGGCCATCGCAGAACACTGACATTCCTGTCTTGCAGGAAATCACGCACAGAACGAGCAGTATGGCTGGTGGCATTGTCATGCTGGAGGGTCATGTCTGGATGAGCCTGCAGGAAGTGTACCACATGAGGGGGGAGGATGTCTTCCCTGTAACGCACAGCGTTGAGATTGCCTGCAATGACAACAAGCTCAGTCCGATGATGCTGGTGCCCCAGACCATGACGGACCCTCAACCTCCAAATCGATCCTGCTCCAGAGTACAGGCCTCGGTGTAACGCTCATTCCTTCGATGATAAACGCTGATCCGACCATCACCCCTGATGAGACAAAACTGCAATTCATCAGTGAAGAGCAATTTTTGCCAGTCCTGTCTGGTCCGGCGATGGTGGGTTTGTACCCATAGGCGATGTTGCCGGTGATGTCTGGTGAGGACCTGCTTTGCAACAGTCCTACAAGCCCTCAGTCCAGCCTCTCTCAGCCTATTGCAGACAGTCTGAGCACTGATGAAGGGATTGTGCATTCCTGGTGTAACTCGGCAGTTGTTGTTACCATCCTGTACATGTCCCGCAAGTGTGATGTTCGGATGTACCGATCCTGTGCAGGTGTTACGTGTCTGCCACTGCCATCAGCTGTCCGTCCTGTCTCCCTGTAGCGGTGTCTCACAGTACGGACATTGCAATTTATTGCCCTGGCCACATCTGCAGTCCTTGCAGCATGCCTGGGCAGCTTTCTTTTGGTGTTTTTCAGAGTCAGTAGAAAGGCCTCTAGTGTCCTAAGTTTTCATAACTGTGACCTTAATTGCCTACCGTCTGTAAGCTGTTAGTGTCTTAAAGACCGTTCCAATAGGTGCATGTTCATTAATTGTTTGTGGTTCATTGAACAAGCATGGGAAAGTGTTTAAACCCTTTAAATTGAAGATCTGTGAAGTTATTTGGGTTTTTACAAATTATCTTTGAAAGACAGGGTCCTGAAAAAGGGACGTTTCTTTTTTTGCTGAGTTTATATTGAAATATACTGTAGGCCTAAGTAAGTTAGGGTAGTAAGACTAAACAGGATGCCCTCTTAGGCCTACAGCTTGATGGTGGTTACAAGGCTATACAAAGCCTACTAATGATAACGATAAGATCTAGAAAAAGGAGGGTATAGGAGTGAGTTGCGTGCATATTATGTGTGACAAACAGGTGCTGTGAGATTACAATATTATTTTTCTGCCTGTTTGGAACGGTGTAAACACAAAATAAATTAATGCCAGTCTGTTCTTACAAAAAAATGTTCACGCCTTTTATTACAGCATAGCAAAGATTAAAAACACCCCAAGCTGTGAAATTGCTTTATCTGACATTGTGCTGTTGCATGAGGCTCGGCGCTCACGGAATCAGAAGGCTATTTAACAAACTGGCAACAGAACCAAGATCTGTCTTTTTTCTGTAGATGTACACCACCGGTCATTTTGCAGTGGACAGTTTTCTGGTCCGTGTCAGACTTTTCACACCCAAACCACGCGACGGAACTTGCCCCTTTTTTAGGTACGAGCTCCATGTCTCCGTGCATTGTGTTACGTTCACTCTCTTCCATGTTTGTTTGTGTTGCAAATTTCCTTCCACACATTGCCGTAAAGAGTGATTTGCGACACAATGAAATAAACGATAGAGCACAATATGAAACGATAGACGTTTTTCTATCGTCACACCGCCCAGCCCTAATTCCAGGGGACTACCTCATGAAGCTGGTTGAGAGAATCCCAAGAGTGTGCAAATCTGTCAAGGCAAAGGGTGGCTATTATGAAGAATTTCAAATATAAAATATATTTTGATTTTTTTTTAACCCCTTTAACACTATTTCATAGTTTTGATGTCTTCACTATTATTCTAAAATGTAGAAAATAGTAAAAATGAAGAAAACCCCTTGAATGAGTAGATGTTTGAAAAATGTTGAATGTTGACCTTTAGTGTATATGGATGATTTATAGACATTTAACAGTTAGGCTATTGATTATAGACCTAATTAAGTTGGTTTCCCCTCTCCTCAATAGTCTTAGACAATTAGGCTAAGGGCTGTTTCCTTGTCTCTGCTGATGCCTCTGCTGCATTATCAATCCCAATATGCTGGTTAACTTTTCTATTATGCACATAGCAACAAAGGGAAAGGCGCCAATTCTACTGCGCACTGAAGATTGTTTCAGAACCACATCCAATGTGAGAGAGCGCATTAATAGTTTTATTAGTGTTGCATTATTTATTTTTTACATAATAGAACCATATACAATTTCACTATCACGTCTTAGATTGATCGACTGTGCCATTCCCGTGGCCTCAGCAATGGATTAGACTCCCAAGACAGGTGTCTTGTGCACCATGACATTTTTTTTGTGATAAATTGCGACTGCTTGGCTAAAGAAATGTCGGTCGACCTACAGCCTGTAGACTAAAAAATTGACCGGTCAACTAAATGGTTTGGCTGTATATGTGGTTAGTTTGCTTACCTTGCCTACACCTATCTTGGCATACAACTTTCATTTTTTGTTTTATTTAACAAGGCAAGTCAGTGAAGAACAAATTCTTATTTTACAATGACGGCCTACAGTTTATTTGGATCCCAATTTAGCTTTTGCATAGGCATCAGCTACTCTTCCTGTGGTCCACAAAAAAACACAAAACATGACAACTAACAAAACACTGATAGACAAGGACATTCTCACACATTTTTAAAATGCAACAATATACAAACAATACAACAAAAATAATACAAACAATACAATAAAAACAAAATGTCTGTGTTAGCTTGTGTTTTTCGGTCCCCTCAGTCCCTGCTGTTTAATCCACATTAAGGTAATTTTGCAGTTTTCTTGAGGAATTGGAGATGGGAGTTCCATGCGATCATGGCTCTGTATAATACAGTGCGTTGCTGTGAATTTATTTTGGACTTGGGGATTGTGAAGAGACCCCTGGTGACATGTCTTGTGGGGTATCTGAGCTGAATGCTATTTGATTATGAAGACCATCTGGAATTTTCATGACTAATATTTATCATGGAAACTAGAAGTGACGCATTTAATCTCTTGTCAACCAGGAAAGACTGTCATGCAGGTGTTTAATATTAGTTCTATATGTGCAGTTAAGGGCAAGGCGTGCTGCTCTATTTTGAGCCTGCTGCAGCTTTGCTAGGTCTTTATATGCTGCACTTGGCCCCAACTGGACAGTAATAAAAATGGGACAAGACCCTTAACTAGTACAGTTGATTTGTGTCAAAAACACAAAATATTTTTATAAGACATACCCCTCTCCTTTTTCACAGCAACTTTGTCAATAGGACTTGACCATGATAATTGACCATCCAATGTTATACCTAGGAGTTTAGCTTCCTCAACTTGCTCAATGGTCACACCCATTATGCACAACTCCAGCTGAGGTTTAAGTCTTAGAATGTTTTGAACCAAATACAATGCTTTTAGTTTTAGATGTCTTTAATAACACATTATTAATCACCCTTTCTGATACTGACTAACCTTATTTAGAATTTCAGTGAGCTCACTGACTTCGGGTGTTTTGTGAAAATAGAAAAGAGTAATGGCCCAATGCAACTGCCCTGAGGGACACCGCGCTGTACATATCTGATGATGTAGCAGCTTGCTTAGAAGAACATTCTCTGTGTTCTATTGGATAAAAACTCTCCAATGATGTGATTGCAGGTGCTGTAAAGCCATAGCAAGTGAGTTTCTTCAATAACGACAGGCTGCACTGAAATCTAACAATACAGCTCCAACTATAGTATCATTTTATTTTAATCAATCGTCTGTCAACTGTGTCAGTGCAGTAGAAGTTGAGTGCCCTTCTCAATAGGCATGCTGAAAGGCAGTAATTAACTTGTTCTCTGGAAAAAATTGCATTGTATTTAGTCATACAATTTTCACAATACATTTTCTAAGAACAGCCACCAAACTGATTTCAAATCAAATCAAATTGTATTTGTCACATACACATGGTTAGCAGATGTTAATGCGAGTGTAGTGAAATGCTTGTGCTTCTAGTTCCAACAATGCAGTAATAACCAACAATTCCAAAACTACTGTCTTATACACAGTGTAAGGGGATAAAGAATATGTACATAAAGATATATGAATGAGTGATGGTACAGAGCAGCATAGGCAAGATACAGTAGATGGTATCGAGTACAGTATATACATATGAGATGAGTATGTAAACAAAGTGGCATAGTTAAAGTGGCTAGTGGTACATGTATTACATAAGGATGCAGTAGATGATATAAGAGTACAGTATATACGTATACATATGAGATTTATGTAGGGTATGTAAACATTATATTAGGTAGCATTGTTTAAAGTGGCTAGTGATATATTTTACACTTCCCATCAATTCCCATTATTAAAGTGGCTGGAGTTGAGTCAGTGTGTTGGCAGCAGCCACTCAATGTTAGTGGTGGCTGTTTAACAGTCTGATGGCCTTTGAGATAGAAGCTGTTTTTCAGTCTCTCGGTCCCAGCTTTGATGCACCTGTACTGACCTCACCTTCTGGATGATAGCGGGGTGAACAGGCAGTGGCTCGGGTCCTTGATGATCTTTATGGCCTTCCTGTGACATCGGGTGGTGTAGGTGTCCTGGAGGGCAGGTAGTTTGCCCCCGGTGATGCGTTGTGCAGACCTCACTACCCTCTGGAGAGCCTTACGGTTGTGGGCGGAGCAGTTGCCGTACCAGGCGGTGATACAGCCCGCCAGGATGCTCTCGATTGTGCATCTGTAGAAGTTTGTGAGTGCTTTTGGTGACAAGCCGAATTTCTTCAGCCTCCTGAGGTTGAAGAGGCGCTGCTGCGCCTTCTTCACGATGCTGTCTGTGTGGGTGGACCCCAGTTTGTCTGTGATGTGTATGCTGAGGAACTTAACTTGCTACCCTCTCCACTACTGTTCCATCGATGTGGATAGGGGGGTGTTCCCTCTGCTGTTTCCTGAAGTCCACAATCATCTCCTTAGTTTTGTTGAGTGTGAGGTTATTTTCTTGACACCACACTCCGAGGGCCCTCACCTCCTCCCTGTAGGCTGTCTCGTCGTTGTTGGTAATCAAGCCTACCACTGTTGTGTCGTCCGCAAACTTGATGATTGAGTTGGAGGCGTGCGTGGCCACGCAGTCGTGGGTGAACAGGGAGTACAGGAGAGGGCTCAGAACGCACCCTTGTGGGGCCCCAGTGTTGAGGATCAGCGGGGTGGAGATGTTGTTGCCTACCCTCACCACCTGGGGGCGGCCCATCAGGAAGTCCAGTACCCAGTTGCACAGGGCGGGGTCGAGACCCAGGGTCTCGAGCTTGATGACGAGCTTGGAGGGTACTATGGTGTTGAATGCCGAGCTGTAGTCTGAACAGCATTCTCACATAGGTATTCCTCTTGTCCAGATGGGTTAGGGCAGTGTGGTTGAGATTGCATCGTCTGTGGACCTATTTGGGCAGTAAGCAAATTGGAGTGGGTCTAGGGTGTCAGGTAGGGTGGAGGTGATATGGTCCTTGACTAGTCTCTCAAAGCACTTCATGATGACGGAAGTGAGTGCTACGGGGCGGTAGTCGTTTAGCTCAGTTACCTTAGCTTTCTTGGGAACAGGAACAATGGTGGCCCTCTTGAAGCATGTGGGAACAGCAGACTGGTATAGGGATTAATTGAATATGTCTGTAAACACATCGGCCAGCTGGTCTGCGCATGCTCTGAGGGCGCCGTCTGGGCCTGCAGCCTTGCGAGGGTTAACACGTTTAAATGTTTTACTCACCTCGGCTGCAGTGAAGGAGAGTCCGCATGTTTTCGTTGCAGGCCGTGTCAGTGGCACTGTATTGTCCTCAAAGCGGGCAAAAAAGTTATTTAGTCTGCCTGGGAGCAAGACATCCTGGTCCGTGACTGGGCTGGTTTTCTTCTTGTAGTCCGTGATTGACTGTAGACCCTGCCACATACCTCTTGTGTCTGAGCCGTTGAATTGAGATTCTACTTTGTCTCTATACTGATGCTTAGCTTGTTTGATAGCCTTGCAGAGGGAATAGCTGCACTGTTTGTATTCGGTCATGTTACCAGTCACCTTGCCCTGATTAAAAGCAGTGGTTCGCGCTTTCAGTTTCACGCGAATGCTGCCATCAATCCACAGTTTCTGGTTAGGGAATGTTTTAATCGTTGCTATGGGAACGACATCTTCAACGCACGTTCTAATGAACTCGCACACCGACTCAGCGTATTTGTCAATGTTGTTATCTGACGCAATACGAAACATATCCCAGTCCACGTGATGGAAGCAGTCTTGGAGTGTGGAATCAGCTTGGTCGGACCAGCGTTGGACAGACTTCAGCGTGGGAGCTTCTTGTTTTAGTTTCTGTCTGTAGGCAGGGATCAGCAAAATGGAGTCGTGGTCAGCTTTTCCGAAAGGAGGGCGGGGCAGGGCCTTATATGCGTCGCGGAAGTTAGAATAACAATGATCCAAGGTTTTTCCTGCCCTGGTTGCGCAATCGATATGCTGATACAATTTAGGGAGTCTTGTTTTCAGATTAGCCTTGTTAAAATCCCCAGCTACAATGAATGCAGCCTCAGGATGTATGGATTCCAGTTTGCAAAGAGTCAAAAAGTTCGTTCAGAGCCATCGATGTGTCTGCTTGGGGGGGAATATATACGGCTGTGATTATAATCGAAGAGAATTCTTTTGGTAGATAATGCGGTCGACATTTGATTGTGAGGAATTCTAAATCTGGTGAACAGAAGGATTTGAGTTCCTGTATGTTTCTGTGATCACACCACGTCTCGTTAGCCATAAGGCATACGCCCCCGCCCCTCTTCTTACCAGAAAGATGTTTGTTTCTGTCGGCGCGATGCGTGGAGAAACCCACTGGCTGCACCGCCTCCGATAGCGTCTCTCCAGTGAGCCACCATTTAGGCGGCTGTTAGAGCCAACAAAGGGTGCTTTACTATTTTTAGGCAGTGGAATTACTTTAGCTTCCTTTCACATCTGCAGACACACACTCACTCATTTAGGCTTTGGTTAAAGATATACAGTGGTGCCACCAATTGTGCAACTTCTCCCACTTAAAAAGATGAGAGTCCCGTAATTTTCATCATAGGTACACTTCAACTATGACAGAAAAAATGAGAGAGAAACAAATCGAGAAAATCACATTGTAGGATTTTTAATGAATTTATTTGCAAATTAATAATTTGGTCAATAGCAAACAAGCAAGATATCTGGCTCTCACAGACCTGTAACTTCTTCTTTAAGAGGCTCCTCTGTCCTCCACTCGTTACCTGTATTAATGGCACCTGTTTGAACTTGTTATCAGTATAAAAGACACCTGTCCACAACCTCAAACAGTCACACTCCAAACTTCACTATGGGCTAGACCAAAGAGCTGTCAAAAGACACAAGAAACAAAATTGTAGACCTGCACCAGGCTGGGAAGACTGAATCTGCAATAGGTAAGCAGCTTGGTTTGAAGAAATCAACTGTGGGAGCAACTTTTAGGAAATGGAAGACATACAAGACCACTGATAATCTCCCTCGATCTGGGGCTCCACGCAAGATCTCACCCCGTGGGGTCAAAATGATTGCAAAAATCCCAGAACCACAAGGGGGGACCTAGTGAATGACCTGCAGAGAGCTGGGACCAAAGTAACAAAGCCTACCATCAGTAACACACTACGTCGCCAGGGACTCAAATCCTGCAGTGCCAGACGTGTCCCCCTGCTTAAGCCAGTACATGTCCAGGCCCGTCTGAAGTTTGCTAGAGAGCATTTGGATGATCCAGAAGAAGATTGGGAGAATGTCATATGGTCAGATCAAACCAAAATATAACTTTTTGGTAAAAACTCAACTCGTTGTGTTTGGAGGACAAAGAATGCTGAGTGGCATCCAAAGGACACCATACCTACTGTGAAGCATGGGGGTGGAAACATCATGCTTTGGGGCTGTTTTTCTGCAAAGGGTCCAGGACGACTGATCCGTGTAAAGGAAAGAATGAATGGGGCCATGTATCGTGAGATTTTGAGTGAAAACCTCCTTCCATCAGCAAGGGCATTGAAGATGAAACGTGGCTGAGTCTTTCAGCATGACAATGATCCCAAACACACCGCCCGGGCAACAAAGGAGTGGCTTCGTAAGAAGCATTTCAAGGTCCTGGAGTGGCCTAGCCAGTCTCCAGATCTCAACCCCATAGAAAATCTTTGGAGGGAGTTGAAAGTCTGTGTTGCCCAGCAACAGCCCCAAAACATCACTGCTCTAGAGGAGATCTGCATGGAGGAATGGGCCAAAATACCAGCAACAGTGTGAGAACCTTGTGACGACTTACAGAAAACATTTGACCTCTGTCATTGGCAACAAAGGGTATATAACAAAGTATTGAGATAAGAGGCGGCAGGGTAGCCTAGTGGTTAGAGTGTTGGACTAGTAACCGGAAAGTTGCACGTTGAAAACTCCCGAGCTGGCAAGTCTGTCGTTCTGCCCCTGAACAGGCAGTTAACCCACTGTTCCTAGGCCGTCATTGAAAATAAGAATTTGTTCTTAACTGACTTACCTAGTTAAATAGTTAAATAAAGGTAAAATAAATCCCCCCACTGTAGCAAATAGGGTAGTGGCAATACAGTCTTGTAGCATTCTCAATAGATTCCCATCAAGGTTGTCTTTACCTGGTGGCTTATCATTATTGATGGATAGCAATAGTTTTCCCACCTCTCACATCAACTTGAACAAATTCAAAACAGTAATCCTTCTTACATTATTAGATTTTTTAAATATTTTTTTAAATATGATGGTTCACTTCTGAGTTTTTCCACTTTACTAATGCAATTGTCATGGAAGTGATTGGCAATATCGAAATGTTTTGTTATAAGGGACAACTTCAATGAATGATAGATGAATTGGGTTTTCTGCCCGTGATATAATTTAAGCTATTTAAGTCTTTTTCCATTGTTTCTATCTTGGTTTGGTAGTATGTATTCTTTTTAGGTTTAGTTAGTTTCTCAATTGACAGTATGTCAGCTGAGCAGCCTCACTACTTTGCCACCTCTTGCATCATTCATTTGAACCTTACAATTGTTTTATTCATCAACCCAGGGGTGATGAAAGTTCTCAGTTAATTTCTTAAAATGTGCATACTTGTCAACAATTGGCATGAATAGTTTTTACAAATACTTCCAGTGCTGCATCTGGATTCACTTCCTCATACACATTAGACCACTTCACTTTTTCCCCATTTTGTTAAGATAAAGCCTTATTCTAAAATGTAATTTTTAATCCTCATCAATCTCTACACAATGACCAAGTGTAAACAGGTTTTTAGATTTAAAAAAATGCTAACTTACTAAAAATAAACATTTGAAAATAAGAGTTTGTTCTTAACTGACTTGCCTAGTTAAATAAAGGTACAATTCAAAAATGCGGGCGGCGACTTGTCGCGTGCAGTGCTCAAGTTCAGAATTGCTGTCATTCCAAACCCGTACAGCCCTGAGCCTGAGCACTAACGTCATTTATAGCATGTTACTGTACAGGCACTGTGTTCCATTTCAGGCTCCTATTAGTGCCCTAATCTGTCATTTTCAACCAGTATACGTGTCCGAGTGTGAAGGGTTAAGTGATGGTGCACAGTTCAGAGACTGAGAAGATGAATGTCTTCTGAACATTAGGATAGACAGAATCGTGAGGAAGCTAGCATGTGTCTCTCGTGACTGTTGGGAGGATCTTCCCTCTAAAGGCCTTTTTGATGCCTTTGAGACCAAAGACTCACCACAGGTTTATGTGGGAGGCTTTGACTGGACTGACAGGCCCAGGCCTAGTCCACTCATGGCCAGGTTCAAACGCTTGTCTGGGCAGGGAGGCTGATACATTACACACACCCACATCACCATGCACACACACTGTTGGCCTGGCACGCACACTGTGGCTGCGGTTTGAAAAAGACAGCGTGTGGAATCTGACCCTGCTAAAGTTTCACTGCGTCAGGCACTCTTGCCAGCGCCCTGTGACACTTTTACTGCACTTTCTCAGATGGCATACTTTTGCTCTCCCCTCATACCACCATCAGTCATGTCCCTGCAGCAATAGCCCTGCTCGCCTCTCCTTTTTCCCTTTCTGTTTCGTCTCATCTCTTCCTCTCTCTTTGCTGCTCTCTCTTTCTCTGGCAGTGCTCTCTGATTACAACCACAGAGTGAAATACAGTCAACATCTCACACCAGAAATACTGTAATTTCCACCAGGACCTCTGCACCATAGTGAGGGAGAGGTGGCAACCCGATTATGCCAGACCTTTGAACTGGATAGTAATAGGACATCCCCCCCCCATGAGAGGGAATAGTGGGCAAATCCAGTTGGCGCTGAGATATGGGGCACATCTGTGGCTGCTTTCAATTGTTTTCAATTAGAGGTTTGAGCTCTCTGTCTGTCTCGCTCTCTGTCTGTCTGTTCAGTAGCCTGCCTCATCCACCTAGCAATTACTCCCAGACAGCCTCCCTCTATGGGGCCCACTAACCTTGCCTTCCTGTGCCGTGTGGAACACAGGCCACACACACAAACCACTGCAATGAAGTGGACATCTGATGCCTCCCCAGCATTTAAGACCTGGCAGGGAGCATTAACAGGGCAACTCAATTGCTTGTTGTTAGTTGGTCCACTTTCATGTCACTCCAGTGAATTACCACTTAATGAAGGCCCATTTGTAAGGATTCTGTCTCTGTGTGTCGTCACATCAACTTATCATGGTCTTCTATGTAGACCACTAAGTGTGTTAGACCAAGTCTGGAACAAAAGCCTGCACCTCCTGTAGCTGAGACTGGTGTGTGCAAGCAGAACCCGTGTAGTAAAGTCTGGTGTGGTTGTACTAGCATAAGTTCCATGTGACTGAACTTCCCAATACATGTGTTTTTCTCTCTGCTTCCAGCTCACATAAAAAGGAAAGCACGTCGGCGGCCATCTTGGGGGCGGGGCATCATTAGGAAGAAGAAGAACTACAAGAAGGGAACGGAGGAAGAGGAGGATGAAGGTGCGGAGCCTAAGCCGGAAACGGCAGTACCCAGCGACTCCTGTCTGACTCAGGACGAAGAGTCTTCCTGTGACACCATGGACCCTCAGCCCAACGGACACCACACACACCCTCACACATATGGCATCTCCACGGAGGAGGAGAGCTCCAATGAGGCCCCTAGGGGCCAGAGAACAGAGACCCAAGGGGTGAGCAACACAGGGATAGGGCCCAAGGAGGACGAGACACCAACTACAGAAGACCAAGCCAAATCTACATGTACAGACAAAGACCCCCAGTCTAAAAGTGAGTCTTATTGTAAAAACAAGGAGCCCAAAGCTCAGGAGATCCAGTATAAAGGTGAGGGGTCATCATCTAAAGATGAAGGTTCCCAAGCCGAAAGTGAGAACCCCCAAGCCAAGCCTAAGGAGGAAGGTTTCCAGCCCATGGATGTTGAGAAGGTCCAGCCTAAAGACGACGAGGTCCAGTCCAAGACTGAGCAGCAGTCGTCAGTCCCCACGCCGGCCACAGCACCCCCTGTCCCTCGGGAGTGTGTGAACGGGAATGAGTCCATGGACAGCCTGGATTCCCAGGCCCTCAAGAGCTCTGAAACAGAGTGGCCTACAGCGGTCGAAGGTGAAGCGTCAGAGGGGGAAGTGTTGGCGTCTGCAGTAAGCAGAGGAACTCAGGAACGCCGTCTTCAGGACGGGAGGACAGGAGACGCGGAGACGGGCAAGGAGGAGCAGGACAGAGAAGGTACTGAGGGGTTATCTGTGATTAACTTTGACCTATTCCTAGTGCACCACCACACTCATCGCTGTCTTGGGGTAGAATACTGACTGGATATATGCATGTCTAACTCAGACTTTTAAATAATGCAAGTTACTCTGAGTGTAGATGGCAAGTTCTGATCTTTGTCCGAGAGCACCAGACAGAAACACGTCACACAGACTTGAACACAGTCAGCCTAACCTCGCATTACCTTTTCATTCACTGTAAAAGAACCGAAATATCATAATTTTGTTGATTGTCATCCAAGATATTTGCACTAGGTTTGCTTTTAAAACGACAGGGCGTGAATTATCCAGGACATATGGCATGTGAAATATGAAATACGATCCTTAAGTCTACACAGACAGCATATTTCAATGAAACCCTCAAAAGTCTGAGGTCTTCTACCTTTGTCGACTATCCAAAACCACTCTTAAGATTTATCCTCAAAACCAGTTTTTACTGCAAAGAAATTCACAAGGTTGGCTTTTTTTCTCTCACATCATTTTTTCTTGGCCGTTCATTTAGTGGTGTGTAGTGTCTGGGACAAGCCGATAGGCCTGTGAGTTTGTGCGTGTGTATGCGTACGTATACAATACAACTTTACAGTACGTGTGTGTGGTTTCTGGGACAAGCCAATAGGCCTGTATGTGTGATTAACGACTCAGGGCTGTGGATTATCAGGGGCCAGCTGGAAGCCTGGAGCAACTTGGTGATTTGGGTGGCCTGGGGTAGTAGAGGTGGCCGGGGGAGATTTCTGCTTCCTCTGTTGTGGCTTTTTTTTGGATCCTACAGACAGTGTAGTACCACGAACGCTGGTAGCAGTAAACTATAAGCCGACAGATCACAGGCTCTGAATGTAGAGGGGCAGCTATTCTCCTCATCTTTGATTGTCAGGCCTTTGCTTTCATCCAAACAAGCCTTGGCGTATGGATATGCTATGGTTCATTATGTTCTAATAACTGGATAAATGATGGCGATTAACATATAGGTCAAAGGTGAGATTGTAGGTGGGCTGTATCGTATACCTGTTCTCTCTTCCTGTTCCAGGCTGCTCCAAGGGGAGGAAGTGCAGAATGAGACAATCAGAGCAGTCAAAGGCATCAACTGATGGGACAGAGGAGCCTCCACAGACCCCTCCACCACCTACACTAGTGGTCGATCAACATCGACTCACGGTAAGGGATGGTGTGTGTGTGTTACCTCTATTTTTCTAAGTAATGTTGAACATATCCCTGAGTATGAAAGTAATGAGTTGGGTAATAGTGATTGTGTGTTGTGTTTTAAGCACAATGCCCTTCCACAGCTTACTGTCTTGTGAAAACGCCATTCATCCATTCATGTTATCTTCAATGAGACCATTTTAAGCAGTGCCATCCCTCCAGTCATTTCCTAGCTGCATTATAACTGGCAATGTCCCTTTCCTAATCCCAGCCACACTACACGCTCATCTCCAAGGCTTCCCTGCACACTGCTTTAATCCATCCCTTTCTCCTTTCATCCCTTCGTTCTGTCGCTCCCAAGCCCAGAGCACTCAACATTAGAGACTAATTCTGTCTCTCAGATGGGAGAAAATCACCAGTGAATTTAATGGGCCCTAGTCAATGCTGTTGAGGGAAGTAAGGTTTGGACAGAGTAAAGGAGCGGTGTAGACTGACATTGAAGGAAGGAGAAAGAGTAGATGTGAGGGGACTGGCCCCTAATCCTCCCCAGGCCCTTCATGCCTTCTCTGGGTTTGCTGGTGTCACTCTCCCCCTTTTCAGATGGATGCTCCTGATTTCCCAGCCTAATATCGTCTCCTCGTGCTCTGTTGGAGACCCCAGTCTGCCCTCACTGTGTGGGTGTGCGCGCGCGCGCAACGAGAGACACTCTACATCCCTATCATCCGAGAGGAAGGTTCCAATTTAAGTAGCAGGCAACAGGGCATCTCCACATCTTCAGTCAATCAACAGGTGTTGTTCCTTCCATACAGCCATTTTTAAGAATGCAGCCAGGACATGACTCAAACATGAGGCGCTAGCTCTGCGCTCTGCTCTCCACACTACGCTCCGTCAAGTTGGTCTCTGAATAGATTGACAGGATAAATGTATGAAACAATTCCCAGGCACTTTGCACGGTCACACTTAGGTTCCACCTAATACCACGGGTGTAAATTGGAGCTGTGCTCTCTCTTCACTCCCTTAACCCTCTCTCTTTTCCCAGGGACTCTTCTCTCTACCAACCAACCACCCAAACGGCCCTGTTAAGAACAGGAAGATACAACGTAGGTGTAGAGGAAGTGTTTCTGTCACGCGCTCCTTCCCTGCTAGCAAATCATTATCTCCCCGTTGTTAGCATCGCCGCAGGGTGGGGGCAGAGATTGAGGGATGCGTGGTTCCCGCCTCTCCCCTCACCTGACGGTGGCGTCTCTCAAAGTGATTGACAGGTCTGGTCACGGTGGACCGACGGCTCCCGTTAAAAACGTAGAGCCACGAGTCGTGGGTGGCTGACGCCACGAACCGTGGGAACGCTCCCTCCCTGTGAACGCGCACTGCACTAATCTGGAGGCTTATTTGTTAGGCGGTAGAAAGAAGAGATATCTTTAAGAAACAGATTGTGAAAAGAGTGCACTGTGAATAATTGCTTTTTTCATCCACCAGGATGAAAGACGGAACAAATTGAATTTCCGGTGAGCGGGGTGAGAGTGCGTTTAAGGCTGATATCTCCACAGTGGTCGGTAGGGCTGGCTCTCTGCCTGATATTAGGAGAGGAGTGGTGTGGCACGTTCCGGTACTCCTCTCATCTTCTCTTAAATTCAAATTCATTGATTGGAGAAGTCTCATTACTTCTGACATTTAACTTAGATTGCAGGGCACCTGGAAACCCATTTGGAATTAGCAAAGAAATCTGCTAGTTTGTTCAGTCCTCACACCGAGGTTCTGGAAATGGTTTGGCTCCAGCAGTGTTCTTCAACCCTGCTCCTGGGAAGCTACATAGTGTGTTGCAGCCCAGCCCAGCACCAACACACCTGATTCTACGTGGTTAGTTGAATCAGGCATGTTGATGCTGAGCTAAAGTTTTAAAAACAATTTTTTTTAAATATTTTTTTTTACACATTCTTGATTAGATAAGTATTCAACCCCCTTAGTCAATACATGTTAGAATCACCTTTGGTAGTGATTACAGCTGTGAGTCTTTATGGGTAAGTCTCTAAGAGCTTTCCACACCTGGATCGTTTGAGTTATTCTTGAAAAAAGTATTCAAGCTCTGTCATTGTTGGTTAATCATTGCTAGACAACCATTTTCAGGTCTTGCCATAGATTTTCAAGCAGATTTAAGTCAAAACTAACTCGGCCACTCAGGAACATTTCCTGTCTTCTTGATAAGCAAGATAAGCAACTCCAATGTAGATTTAACCTTGTGTTTAGGTTATTTTCCTGCTGAAAGGTGAATTCATCTCCCAGTGTCTTGTGGAAAGCAGATTGAACTAGGATTTGTATTTTTTATCCTGAGAAACTCCCCAGTCCTTAACGATTACAAGCATACCCATAACATGAAAATATGGAGAGTGATACTCCGTAATGTGTTGTTGGATTTGCCCTAAACATAACACTTTGTATTCATGACAAAAAGTTAATTGCTTTGCCACAATTGTCTGTAGTACTACATCAGTGCCTTGTTGCAAACATGTTTTTTATCAGGCTTCCTTTGATATTCTGGCGTAACTACAATGTTGTTGATCCGTCCTCAGTTTTCTCCTAGAGCAGCCATTAAACTGTTTTAAAGTCCACATTGGCGATATCACTGAGCAGATCTTTTGTATGAGCCTACTAATAAACACATAATTTAACCGTTAAAATGTATTATCATTTAATATTGGCACATGCCGCTGTCATCTGATTGTCAAACAAATCACTTCAAAAGTAGGCTACCTGTGCGCATGTTCGTCCATTCCAGAATAATCCAAAACAGTGTACACTCGCGCCATTTGATGAATCGATATTACAGAACACCAAAAGGTGTGCCTAATGACATTCGGCCATTGCCATTGATTAGGCCTACGTTAATTGATACATCTTGCTGCCAAATTGACCTTTTTTTGCCTGAAAAGTTGGGACACCTAAAATGGGGCTGAAACTGTCCCGGGAAAAACGGGGTGGGTACTGTAACACAGTCAATTTACTAGACTGGGCTACAATGTGTAGGCCTATTACCATGAATTTCAAATAGGCCTACTGGTAGCCAGTGATGTAGTTTTAAACAAATAGTTGGGTAAACTCTGATTTGCTGGTCACGGTGAAAAAAGTAACGTAAAGTTCCCTATACTTTTAAATACATTTTTCTAAAAAGGTGGGTAAACTGCATTGAGTTGCGTTTACCCTCCACTACACTGCCGGTAGCCCTACCCTTTCAGCAGAGACAATTTTACACACATGAATACCTGCAGAACAGGTATCCTACATTCAATACAAAACACAAGTTGACTCAAAACATGTTTTACACCCTAGTTCATGAGTTGTCCATAATTCATGAGTCATCACAGATCATGTGACATAAAACACTACCTTTCTTTCCTTATATAATTACATTTGACTGTTATTTGTAATTAATGATTGTTATTTGTATTAAGCATTTAACAATTGAATTAGAACATTGAACTTAAACCCTGTACAATTCCTGGGCCTTGGAGAAATGCACTGTAAGTGTAACTATGCCTGCATAACAGTTCATTATGTTTTTCCGTAAAAACAGTTCTCACAGGCGCACAAATCTAAAATATTGTAGGCCTATGCCTTTGCAAAATCTAAGGCTTCTAACCAAAAGAGTCAGCTATAGGCCTATAGGTCGTTTAATGTTGGATGCACATTGGTGTGTAGCTGTAGGCTAGTTATCTAGTGATATTGGCAACCATCATCAGCTGATCCAGGAAACAACAAATATTGGTAGAAAATCATAAGGCTAAATAATTGGTCTACTACTTCTGGGCCACGTATGACACAGAGAACACCAATAGGCTACCTGCCTGCACCTGAAAAACAAAGCAATGAGCGCTCTAAACAGCTGAATGATAAAAGCAAACCATGATGAATCAACGGATACATCTAATGCATTGGAATAAAGGCTATTTTTTTTATCAAGGGCACATGGCAAACAAATGGCCAAAATGAGCATCTATGTGTTTTAAAGGAGCTCAGCTGAGGCCAAATTGAGCACTACTGAGTGGACAGTGCCTTGGACAGGGATACTGTTTGTGCAGCCAAAATAATGGTGAATTAAATGGTTTAAACCATGAGGGAGGTGGGAATCGTTTCATATGATGTTTTGATTATTTTTTTTTTTTACCACTTAGGTTGTTGCATTTAGGGGAGTTAATGTCTCATTCAGGGGGAGCTGAGCTTCCCTGTAATTCGCACCCTGGGGAAAAAGTCAAGGGTGTGAATACTTTCTGAAGGCACTGTAAGTGCCCTAGATTGCAGCAGAATCATCATCTATCAGGGAATCAATTCCATTTCTATCCACCTCGCCAAAGAACACGCGGGCTGGGCTACAAGACTTGGCCGGGCAATTTTCTTTAGATTTGTTTTACGCAGCTGCAAATGCCCAGTGTGCATTCATTGGCTGTTACACTGAAGAGTTCTCTCTTCCCTGTTGCCTGACTATTACAGCATGTCAAGATTTCCCATTTCAGAGCCATCCGTTCACAAATGGCACCATTTTCAGTTTGTTGTGTCTGCCCATTTCCAACACTAATAACAGCATGGTTCCATCCGGAGAGGGAGGTAGGCGGCTATTCTGAATGCCTGCTAGGGAAAGAAAACGGCTTAATGGCCGGTGCGAAGCGTTTTGATTGTCAATAGAAATAAATAACTTTTGGGATGCTTCCTTTTCATTTGTACTCATTCCCGCTGATGTCCTTGACAGAGTGACCATTTGCATGTGATAACAGCTTTCCGTTTAGAGACCTGTCGTTTTGAAAAGGCTTCCATCCACATCTGCAACCAGTTACGGCACCACATCATGAAAACAAACGTGTGCGCCGATATACACACACGTCCAAAACTACTCTCTGTAAGTGACTAGCGCAAATGTCGCCCCCCCCCCACACACACACACACTTTATCCGCACAAGCGTTTTTGTGTGAAAGTGCATTATTTTGTGACATGCGTTCATTTGTGTCTGAGCTGTCAGATTGGGCCTAACTGCCTGAGGCTTGTTTGGTTTTGCTTTTGACACAAGACCGGAAATTAAATGGGAGGGAGAGGAAAAAATAGGGAGGAAATGGAGATGTAGAAAAATTAGAAAAGGAAGGAGATGGGAGTAGAGGAAGAGAAAAGCATAAGAGGAGAATAGACTTTCCGAAGTTATCCCAGATAATAGATAGCTAAAGTCCAGGGATCATCAACTAGATTCAGATGCGGAACAAGTTTTTTCTTGAGCTGTGGTTAGGGGGCTGGAAAATAATTACAAATCATTTGTGGACTGCTAATTGACCGCAAGAAGCCCAAACAGATATAGAACATACTAGAACATAATCATTTCACACCTTGCTTACATCTCTCTATGCGTGGGAATACTTTGGAACAGATTTCCAAAATCTTAATCACTTGGAGCTGATTTGATGGTGTTTAACAGTCTTATATCCAACATTAACACCCCCCAAAATCAAATCAAATCCTGCTATAGACAGACTGCTATAGACAGGGCTTGGCCTAATTGATGACCAAACCACTTGTGAGTCTGTTACAGCTGGAACTGAGATCAACTCCAGCAGTCAGTCACCCCCTCTCGCTCTATTCTCAATGCTCTCTTAATCAGCAGCAAGCTCCGACATTGCAAGGCAGCCGCCAAAGCACTGCGCTGTTGAATATAATCTCACCAAGCACTACTGGAGTGAATATTGTACTAGAGTTAAAGGAAGAATTTAACTTCCACGCGCGAGAGAAGCAGATTTCACTTCTGTCTGAGGCACGGGAGACTAAGTGTTTTACTGCTCTGTACTTCCCTTTTTGAAATACCTGCAATAAGTTTATTTGCTTTTTTTTCTCTATTTTTAAAGAAATGGTCTGTAGAGGAAGTTTGCCAAAGGTGTCAACCATCTTTTATTCCCCATACCATGCCCCCTGACACAGCCAAGTCCCCTCACCATGAGCCTAGCGTCCATACCAAATTAACTTAACACCTGTTGATCATGTCCAGATCACATCACCAGACCAACCACCAGCCCCGGTCTCCATCACATCTTTCCATTATAGCCTTTAATTTGCACTCTGGCACTCGGTATCTAGTGACACCTGTTGGTCATGTCCAGACCACCACTGTCACCTGGCCCGCTTTACATCACATCATCATCCCACCCCTTCAGTCCATCATGTTGAAGGTCTGACAGTGGCCTTTAACTTGAAGTGCTTATCTGCTGAGGATGCTAGCCTTGTGTGTCTGAGTCTTTAGGGAGTAGCCAGTGAGGGTGCTGCATAATTTGATTCCTCCATCATATTCACATTAGTCATGACACAGACCCCTGGACCCCTCTGAGGTGTCAGCCTTGTGATACTTTATATGTGCCAGATGTTACGCAACTCTGTGTCCTCGCGCTCCCAATCCGTGTGACTTGGCAGTGTCTCCCGGGCATTTCACTCCTTTCTGGAGATTGGAATTCGTGTTGCAACAGTTGCAAATAACCCACTACACTCCTCTCCTTCCCTCCTTCTTTCCGTTCATTTCAACTCTGTAGATTTTCTCTTGAAGCGTGAATCATTTATATTTCATCCTTATCACGGGCAAGACAAGATGACATAAAAATGAAAAGCTTAATAACACCACTAGTGATGATGGATACTGTGTCGCTTCCAGTTATTCCCCCCCCCACTCTTTGTGCTTCTTGCTCTGCCTCTATTTTTCTTTCTCCCCCTTCGCCACTCGCTTGCTGCACTTAAATCCCAGGGCTACAGCGGCAGGCTCACCTGTGTGTTTTCTACCAGCCCTCTGCAGCCTTCCTGACACCAACACAGCTCTTAACACCAATAAAGAGTAGTGTTCAGCATGGCTCCTGATGCTGCGATCAACACTGGCACACAGTCCTCCATATTAAGCGCCGCACGAAGACCTGATAGACTGGCAAAACCAGATGGTCAATCGCACTTAATATAGCTATCACAACAATGTGCAGTGATCTCATAATATCAGCACATGGCCATAATGTATTTGCTCCTTCCCTTTTCATAAACATTCTAAAAGTTTTGTGGGGTGAATGCTTATCACACGTTTAGTGTGAAATGTGTTTTACCAGTCAGGGCCGGTGTTAAGTAACGCTAACATTTATACACTAATAACCACCTGCTCTGCAGGGTGAGACATTTTTATATGCCAATGTAACACTAACCTAAATGTAAGTCATCAGCGCTCCAGTTCAAAGCATTCGCACCCCATGCTGGGACTATTTCTGTACCCCGTCATAAGCTGTGACCTGATCTCCATTTCAGACATTCAAAGGGCTGGGCTCTAGGAGCACTGTGTGTGTGTGTTTTCAAGAGTTGGTAGGGTGTGTGTTCCAGGATAGAGATGTTGGTCATAACTGGTGTCCTGTTCTCAGGTTGTCTTATATTCTTAGGATCACAGACAAGCCTGTCAGTGGCCTTGTTAGCTGCCTTTAATGGGCTGAAACATGCAGGGAACGCAGCCGCATTGAGTTGGCAGTGTGTTTACAGATGGGTCTGGGTGTGCATGTCTGCAAAGTTGTGCGTGGAGACGGGGCTGTGTGTGTGTATTGAATGTAGGTGTGTGTCTGCAGAGATAGGTGTGTGTGTCAAATGTGTGTGCGCACTGTTGGCACACTGATGTAGTCATCTGCCTGGCCGCATGCTGTGCTTCAGCTGATAGGACAGAGTTTAAAGCCATGGCTATGACACCTTGTCTTCCCGTCCTCTCTTGTTTCGTTCTCTCCCTTGCTCTTTCTTTCCCCCTCTCTCCTCTGTACCTAAGAGGGTAGAGAGAGGGAGAAGAGGCTGAGCGAGAGGACGGGGATAAAGATGTGCTGTGATGGGAAGGAGGGTGGTGGGGAGAGGTGCCTTTAATGGTCCGTATCACAGCCCCCTTTAACAGACTGGATTACTGCTCCTTTGTGTGCTGGGAGTTCACTACCTCAGGGGGTCTGCTAGCCCTACCACACACACACACACACACACACACACCACTTACCCCCGCTGTCACTATTGGCCTGGGCAACTGGAAAAAGGCACAGCACTCTTGATTAAATCAGCTGACTAACAAGGGGAGAGAGGGGGAGGGCGGGAGATGTTTAGAGAGACGAAAGGTAAGGGATTTTTAGGACTAAAGGTATAAGATTAGAAGCAGAGGCCTAGATGTGGAGAGACGGGTTGAAAAGGAGGGGGAACTTATACACTGAACAAAATATACACACCATGCAACAATTTCAAAAAAGTTACTGGAAATATATATATGGAAATCAGCCCATTCAAATATATTCATTAGGCCCTAATCTATGGATTGTACATGACTGGGAATTCTGAAGAAAAAGAAAGTAGAGGTGTGGCTCAGAAAACCAGTCAGTATCTGATGCAGCGTGACATCTCCTTCACATAGGGTTGATCAGGCTGATTGTGACCTGTGGAATCTTGTCCCACTCTTCAGTGTCTGTGCGAAGTAGCTGGATATTGGCGGCAACTGGATCAAAAATGCTCAATGGGTGGCATGTGAGTATGCAGACCATGGAAGAACTGGGACATTACATTTTCAGCTTCCAGGAATTGTGTACAGATCCTTGCGACATGTTGCTGTGCATTATCGTGCTGAAACATGAGGTGATGGCGGCGGATGACTGGCACGACAGTGGTCCTCAGGATCTTGTCACGGTATGTCTGTGCATTCAAATTTGCCATCAATAAATATGCCATCATTGTCCGCAGCGGTCTAAGGCACTGCATCTGTGCAAGAGGCGTCGCTACAGTCCCTGGTTCGAATCCAGGCTGTATCACATCCGGCCGGGATTGTGAGTCCCATAGGGCGGCACACAATTGGCCCAGCGTCGTCCGGGTTTGGCCGGGGTAGGCCATCATTGTAAATAAGAATTTGTTCTTAACTGGCACCCTGTTTACAATGTTGACATCAGAAAACTGCTCGCCCAAACAACGCTATAAATGCTATCTGCCAGGTACAGTTGAAACCGGGACTCTTCCATGAAGTGCACACTTCTCCAGCGTACCAGTGGCCTTCGAAGGTGAGCATTTGCCCGCTGAAGTTGGTTACGATGCGGAACTGCAGTCAGGTAAAGCCCTTCCTCTCAGATGGAAAAGCTAGATGTGGAGGTCCTGGGCTGGCGTTGTTACACTTGGTCTGCTGTTATGAGTGCGGTTTACACGTACTGCCAAATTCTCTAAAATGATGTGGAGAAATGAACATTCAATTTTCTGGCAACAGCTCTGGTGGACATTCCTGCAGTCAATCCAGCATGCCAATTGCACGCTCCCTCAAACCTTGTGACATTTGTGGCATTGTGACAACTGCACATTTAGAGTGGCCTTTTATTGTCCCCAGCAGAAGGTGCACCTGTGTAATAATCATGCTGTTTAATCAGCTTCTTGATATGCTACACCTGTCAAGTAGAAATGTTTACTAACATGGATGTAAACAAATTTGTGCAATATTCTCTCATGAAACATAGGACCAACACTTTACATGTTACGTTTGTATTTTTGTTCAGTATAGATAGTAGTGAGAAGTATGACTCTCTCATTTACCCATCTAAGTGTTCAGAGTCACTGTTATTATTTGTAGTTAAGAGACACCCATCCCCTCACTTTGATAAGGAGAAGCCCACGCCTTGTTCTTCTGACACACGCACCTCATTTCCTGCCACTTTCTTTTATTGCCTGGTGTCTAATGACTGTAAATCTAGTCGCTGTGTGATTGCTATTTCAGTCCTATGGATTTTGATCCAGACACAATGTGGCAAGCTGAGAATGAGCAGGTCAATTGAACGGGTCTTTGACTGTCCAAAGTGCTTAATTAAAGTAACAGACAAATGTAAACACTGAGCTAATTATGATTAGCCTTAATTAGCTGTCCCTCTGATCTTAATTGCTTTTGAATAAAGCTGACCTCTCTGTGTGCGAGAGAGTTGCACACGTGATGTGAATGCAGGGTATGCGTTTATGTTCCCTGTTGCATTAAATGCTGTATTTGTGTTCTGCTTGTGCGTGTCTATGGCTTGAATGTGTCCTCTCTAGAGGGAGCTTGTTGTTTCTCATGCGTATAATAACATAGTATAACGTGTGTGTGTGTGTGTGTGTGTGTGTTCTCCTCTCTCAGGCCCTCTTGGACACAGTGGTACAGAGGAGTGAAGGCTACAGCGTGGAACGCTTGGAGAGACTCTTCTCTCTCCTCAGTCAGTGCATCTACCAACACCGACTGGACTACGACAAGACACGGCTACAGGAGGTTAGACGGACACGCGCGTAGCTCGACACACAGACAAAAGCTTATTTGGCCCTCCAAATGCGGTAGATTTGTGCTTGGTTCCTGAAAACTAATGTGGCGTTTTGGAGGCTATTACAGGAGTGAATGCAGCACACTGAGGTTGTCAGACAATGTGTCAGCGACAGAGGGAGTAGCCAGTGTTGTCGTATTAACTAGAGGCTTCTAGCGATGTCTCTGGCTAGTGCCGTCAGTGGAGAGCGGGGGTGCTGCTTTGGACACACAGGCTGGCCAGCCGCTGGAGAGAGGAGGATTGTTTGCATGCCTGGTCAGTGTTGGTATTTCTCCTGTCCTGTAGGGCTGGGTGGTATACCGTTTTTTTTTTTTTATGATATGGATGCCGGTTACCCAGGGGCGGCAGGGTAGCCTAGTGGTTAGTGTTGGACTAGTAACCGGAAGGTTGCAAGTTCAAATCCCTGAGCTGACAAGGTACAAATCTGTCGTTCTGCCCCTGAACAGGCAGTTAACCCACTGTTCCTAGGCCGTCATTGAAAATAAGAATTTGTTCTTAACTGACTTGCCTAGTTAAATAACGGTTAAAAAAAAAAAAAAGATGCAGGGAACGGTTTGGGTTTTAATTTACCTTCTATACCGGTGTTTGGTTTGTTAAACGTGATACGCCATGTGTAATGTCAATTTTTATAGTTTAACTTCGCTACTTGAGTCATTTCTCTCCGTGCCACTTTCCACACGGACCAAGCCATACCCCCTGTCACTCAAGGAGCGCATTTAATGTTCCTCAACCAAGAGACACTTGCGTTCCGTCTGCATGGTCAATGCAGCAATGTTTTCACTTTGCCTCTTAATATTAATCCACTAGCGTTCTATAATGACACTATTAGTTTGTCTCTTACATCAGCAAACAGCTAGTTTGTCTTTTCTTAGCTAGCTAATAAATGTACTGAGTAAGAGCAAACGTAGCCTGATAATACCAGTGATGGTGTCGACCTAAATCAGCATGTTAGTGCAACAGTATCTTCTCAATCAAAGAGGAATACGTTTGCTACATGAAGTGTCTAAGAGAAAACACGCAATGTAGCCAAAGGTTATAGGGCCCCCTCAAACACTTTAGTTCCAACCCTGTCACAATAACTCCTTCCTGGCATTTGAATTAGTTGTCATCTCAAACAACACTGTATTCAAAGTGCCCACTATTATATTCTAACTATATAATTAGAATAGTCATTCTATTTCCATGATTCCAACAGTTTTGCTCTAATTCGCAACATTTGGTTAAAGATAAGTCCTAGATGATTTGCCCATATCGTGCAGCCCTACGTGGCAGTGTGGAAATTCTCAATTGAGCAGTGGTGTAAAAATACTTTCAAGTACTAAAGTAACTACTTTTGGTATCGGTACTTTACTATTATTTGACAGTTTTTACTTTTACTTCACTACATTCCTAATGAAAATAGTGTACTTTTTACTCCATACATTTTCCCTGACACCTAAAAGTACTCGTTACATGTTGAATGCTTAGCAAGACAGGAATATGGTCCAATTCATGCACTTGTCAAGAGAACATCCCTGGTCATCCTCTGATCTGGAGGACTCACTAAACACACACGCGTTGTTTGTAAATGATGTCCGAGTGTTGGAGTGTGCCCCTGGCTATCTGTAAATAATTTTAAAAAACTAGAAAATGGTGCCATCTGGTTTGCTTAATATAAGGAATTTGAAATAATTTTTTAATTTTGATACTTAAGTATGACAATTGGGTACTTTTTCCACCACTGCAGTGCAGAAAATGCAGAAATGATAAGTGCTGAAATTTGTTTTGGTTGAATAGTATAAAACAATCAGAATGGAGAAAGACTCATTGAAATCACTTAATGTATGTGTTGCCACCCTGGGATCACTCACTACTCATAAAGCAAATGTAGAACTTTAATTATTCAAAAACGAAAAATACCGTCCAATTTCTTTTAAATACCGTGATATAATATTTTGGCCATATCGCCCAGCCCTACTGTCCAGGGAGCGTGAGCAGAGAAATTAAATGCCGACAGTTACTTGTAGCTAATTTTAGTCCAAAGTGTTGGTATTTCTGACTCCATATGGTCATGCCTGTTGAGCACAATCAGGAATACCAACACTTTGTATTTTCATAAATGAAAACACACTATTACTCAACAACAACACTAAAATAAAGTGCAATGTGCGTGCCTCATCTCGGGAGTTGATAGGATTGAAATCATAAACAGCGCAATGCTTGACGCACAACGAAGAGCTGCTGGCAAAACGCACGAAAGTGCTGTTTGAATGAATGTTTACACGCCTGCTTCTGCCTACCACCGCTCAGTCAGATACTTGTATGCTCAGTCAGATTATATGCAATGCAGGACACGCTAGATAATATCTAGTAATATCATCAACCATGTGTAGTTAACTAGTGATTATGATTGTTTTTTAAGATCAATTTAATGCTAGCTAGCAACTTACCTTGGTTTACTGCATTTGCGTAACAGGCAGTCTCCTTGTAGAGTGCAACGAGAGAGAGGCAGGTCGTAATTGCGTTGGACTAGTTAACTGTAAGGTTGCAATCCCCCGAGCTGATAAGGTGAAAATCTGTCGTTCTGCCCCTGAACGAGGCAGTTAACCCACCGTTCCTAGGCCTTCATTGAAAATAAGAATGTGTTCTTAACTGACTTGCCTAGTTAAATAAAGATATATAAAAAATTGGCGCCCAAAAATACCGATTTCCGATAACTTGAAATCGGCCCTAATTAATCGGTCGACCTCTAATAGCCATGGCTGTAAACATACCGATTGCTCTTCTTTAGCCCAGCCAAAAGGGTTGCTTGAATGTGTTTTTTTTGTGTGTTTCCATCTTGCTCCGGTGGTAGGAATACTGGGGTGATGTTAGCGTAAATGTGTTGGCAGCTGAATAGGCTATTCTCATTGAGCAGTGGAGACATACTCTCGCTGTCCATCGCCGTTATAATCTACTGGGAAGCGGAAATGTAAACGTTGATGGAGAATCCTACTGGTTGCTCCACCCCACCACTCGCCATTGTACAGAACTAGTTCCCGGCTGCGCCTCACAATAGTACAGTTTGAAATGCTGCAATTAAGGTTAGAATTTTGATTACAACATGCACATAGGCTCTAGTTTTAACCGAAGAGCCTGAAATGTTTTTTTCAGCTCAGATTCACCCAAGAGGCATACAACGCAGCATAGCCTACAGGCCAAGTGTACTTATTTATATATTCATTCGGGTTCACGGTGCGGACCAAACAGTTCGGTATGAATACGTGTACCGTTATACCCCTAACAGAGACGCAGACATGCACTTAGTTACTTTCTGTTGGTAAAATATGTCTGTCTTCCCTCATCATGTATGTGCTTGGCAGGGGGAAACGGAATGAAATGCTACATGTTGTATAAGAGCTTTCCTCTGGTGTTCCTAAAAGACATGCTATAGCGCTCTAGTCTCCTGCTGTGGTCTGACTACTACCTTTCCCTAGATGAAATGTTCTCTGATGTTCTGGAGAAGTGAGGCGGGGGAGAAGGGGAGATTTTAGTGCACACTGCGCATTGATGTCCAGCGTTAGCCTGCTTCAACTTGACAGTAATGTGTGTGTTTGTGTCAGTTACACTACGGAAGGTAAAAAAAGTAAACACTGCGTGTGTCTTCACTTGCGAGCAAAGCGTGTCGAGAGGTGTGTGTCAGTGACAGGGTGCGAGAACTTTAAGCCACATTCTATAGAGCTGAGCTGAGAGAAGCAGGGCATCTTTCCGATGCCTCAGAAAACGGTGGGTGTTAAAATCTGTCGAAGTAAAGATTTGTGATTTTTTTTTTTTTCTTCTCAGATGCAGTGTGAATGGGTTGACAACACTGAGTATACCAAACATTAGGAACACCTTCCTAATCGTGGGTAAAATCGCAGAACAGCCTCAGTTTGTCGGTATGGACTCTACAAGGCGTCAAAATCGTTCCACAGGGATGCTTTCCCCCGACTCCAATGCTTCCCACAGTTGTCAAGTTGGGCGGTGGACCTTTTTCTTTTTTTTACTCCCCAATTTCCTGGTATCCAATTGGTAGTTACAGTCCTTTCCCATCGCTGCAACTCCTGTACGGACTCGGGAGAGGTGAAGGTCGAGAGCCGTACTTCCTCCGAAACACAACCCATCCAAGCCGCACCGCTTCTTGACAACGTCCGCTTAACCCGGAACCCAGCCGCACCAATGTGTCGGAGAAAACACTGTGCATTTGGCAATTGTGCCTGGCCTGCATAGGAGTAACTAGTGCGCAATGGGAAAGGAACATCCCTGCCGGCCAAACCCTCCCCTAACCTGGACGACGTTGTGCCAATTGTGCACCTCCCCATGGGTCACCAGTGCCTTGCGCCACTCGGGAGGCGGACTACTCTTGATAGCTCCTACCAGAGACCCCATTCAAGGGCACTTACTTAATTTTTCTTGCCCATTCACCCTCTGAATGGCATATACAGTGGGGCAAAAAAGTATTTAGTCAGCCAGAAATTGTGCAAGTTCTCCCACTTAAAAAGATGAGAGGCCTGTAATTTATCATAGTGTACCTTCAACTATGACAGACAAAATGAGAAAAAAATCCAGAAAATCACTTTGTAGGATTTTTTATGAATTTATTTGCAAATTATGGTGGAAAATAAGTATTTGGTGAATAACAAAAGTGATTGGTCAAACGTTTTCTGTATGTCTTCAAGGTTTTCACACACTGTTGCTGGTATTTTGGCCCATTCCTCCATGCAGCTCTCCTCTAGAGCAGTGATGTTTTGGGGCTGTTGCTGGGCAACACTGACTTTCAACTCCCTCCAAAGATTTTCTATGGGGTTGAGATCTGGAGACTGGCTAGGCCACTCAAGGACCTTGAAATGCTTCTTACGAAGCCTCTCCTTTGCCCGGGCGGTGTGTTTGGGATCATTGTCACGCTGAAAGACCCAGCCACGTTTCATCTTCAATGCCCTTGCTGATGGAAGGTGGTTTTTACTCAAAATCTCATGATACATGGCCCCATGCATTCTTTCCTTTACACGGATCAGTCGTCCTGGTCCCTTTGCAGAAAAACAGCCCCAAAGCATGATGTTTCCACCCCCATGCTTCACAGTAGGTATGGTGTTCTTTGGAGGACAAAGAATGCCGAGTTGCATCCAAACACGACGAGTTGAGTTTTTACCAAAAAATTATATTTTGGTTTCATCTGACCATCTGACATTCTCCCAATCTTCTTCTGGATCATCCAAATGCTCTCTAGCAAATTTCAGACGGGCCTGGACATGTACTGGCTTAAGCAGGGGGACACGTCTGGCACTGCAGGATTTGAGTCCCTGGCGGCGTAGTGTGTTACTGATGGTAGGCTTTGTTACTTTGGTCCCAGCTCTCTGCAGGTCATTTACTAGGTCCCCCCGTGTGGTTCTGGGATTTATTCTCACCGTTCTTGTGATCATTTTGACCCCACAGGGTGAGATCTTGCGTGGAGCCCCAGATCGAGGGAGATTATCAGTGGTCTTGTATGTCTTCCATTTCCTAATAATTGCTCCCACAGTTGATTTCTTCAAACCAAGCTGCTTACCTATTGCCGATTCAGTCTTCCCATCCTGGTGCAGGTCTACAATTTTGTTTCTGGTGTCCTTTGACAGCTCTTTGGTCTTGGCGGAGTTTGGAGTGTGACTGAGGTTGAGGAGAGGTCTTTTATACTGAGAACAAGTTCAAACAGGTGCCATTAATACAGGTAACGAGTGGAGGACAGAGGAGCCTCTTAAAGAAGAGGTTACAGGTATGTGAGAGCCAGAAATCTTGCTTGTTTGTAGGTGACCAAATACTTATTTTCCACCATAATTTGCAAATAAATTCATTAAAAATCCTACAATGTGATTTTCTGGATTTTGTTTTTCTCATTTAGTCTGTCAGTTGAAGTGTACCTATGATGAAAATTACAGGCCTCATCTTTTTAAGTGGGGGAACTTGCACATTTGGTGGCTGACTAAATACTTTTTTGCCCCACTGTATATATACAGTATATCAAAAGTGAGTACACCCCTTACATTTTTGTAAATATTTGAGTATATCTTTTCATGTGACAACACTGAAGAAATGACACTTTGCTACAATGTAAAGTAGTGAGTGTACAGCTTGTATAACAGTGTAAATTTGCTGTCCCCTCAAAATAACTCAACACACAGCCATTAATGTCTAAACCGCTGACAACAAAAGTGAGCACTCCTAAGTGAAAATGTCCAAATTGGGCCCAATTAGCCATTTCACCTCCCCGGTGTCATGTGACTCGTTAGTGTTACAAGGTCTCAGGTGTGAATGGGGAGCAGGTGTGTTAAATTTGGTGTCATCACACTGACTGGTCACTGGAAGTTCAACATGGCACCTCATGGCAAAGAACTGAGGATCTGAAAAAAATCATTGTTGCTCTACAAGAAGATTGCCAAGACCCTGAAACTGAGCTGCAGCGGTTTAACTGGACAGGTTCCACTCAGAACAGGCCTCAGCATCATATCCAAAGGTTGTCTTTGGGAAATAGACGTATGAGTGCTGCCAGCATTGCTGCAGAGGTTGAAGGGGTGGGGGGGGGGTCAGCCTGTCAGTGCTCAGACCATATGCCGTACATTGCTGTCGTCCCAGAAGGAAGCCTCCTCTAAAGATGATGCACAAGAAAGCCCGCAAACAGTTTGCTGAAGACAAGCAGACTAAGGACATGGATTACTGGAACCATGTCCTCTGTTCTGATGAGACCAAGAAACTTATTTGGTTCAGGTGGTGTCAAGCGTGTGTGGCGGCAACCGTGTCTTGCCTACAGTCAAGCATGGTGGTGGGAGTGTCATGGTCTGGGGCTGCATGAGTGCTGCCGGCACTGGGGAGCCATGAATGCCAACATGTACTGTGACATACTGAAGCAGAGCATGATCCCCTCCCTTTGGAGACTGGGCCGCAGGGCAGTATTCCAACATGATAACGACCCCAAACACACCTCCAAGACAACCACTGCCTTGCTAAAGAAGCTGAGGGTAAAGGTGATGGACTGGCCAAGCATATTTCCAGACCTAAACCCTATTGAGCATCTGTGGGGCATCCTCAAATGGAAGGTGGAGGAGTGCAAGATCTCTAACATCCACCAGCTCTGTGATGTCGTCATGGATGAGTGGAAGAGGACTCCATTGGCAACCTGTGAAGCTCTGGTGAACTCCATGCCCAAGAGGGTCAAGGCAGTGCTGGAAAATGGTGGTGGCCACACAAAATATTGACACTTTCACTTAGGGGTGTACCCACTTTTGTTGCTAGCGGTTTAGACATTAATGGCCGTGTGAGTTATTTACACTGTTATACAAGCTGTACACTCACTACTTTACTTTGTAGCAAAGTGTCATTTCTTCAGTATTGTCACATGAAAAGATATACTCATATTTACAAAAATGTGAGGGGTGTACTCACTTATGTGATATACTGTATATATGCAATTCACCCTCTGAATATATAAATATATACACACAAAATCCATGTCTCAATTGTCTCTAGGCTTAAAAATCCTTTAACCTGTCTCCTCCCCTTCATCTACACTGATTGAAGTGGATGTAACAAGTGACATCAATAAGGGATCATAGCTTTCACCTAGATTCAACTGGTCATGGAAAGAGCAGGTGTTCTTAATGTTTTGTACACTCAGTTTATATTAGAACTCACATTCTTCACCATGTTGACTAACCCTTTTAGCATGTGCTTGGCATCAACATAATTAATTGAGCATCTGTCAGCAAGTTTGTCTTTTCAGTGGTAATATGCAAGGTATAATTGTGTATCCAGATGTAAAGCATGTGCTACAAAGACCTTATTTTCTGACCTGTTTGTTTTGATGCTTTTGTTTTTCAGGAGATGGAGAGGAAAGTCCAGAATTTCATTACATTCCTGTGAGACAGCCAGGTTTACCCTGAACACACACACACACACAAGCGGGACAGAGACAAGCCTTTGAGCCAAGTACTTACACACAGAGCAAATATAGAGCCCTGGTCTTAACATGAACGACAGAACGGGGAGACTTTTCTATGGTGCTATAGTCTCAGGTACCCTGGTCGGACCCAAATCCAGTCAACAACCAAACAGACTCCTGGACACGCACACACGAACGGTGAATCGGCCATTCCTGGTGCTATTCAGGTGCTATCCTAATCCTTGCTGCTGTTGGGAGTAACTCGGAAACTAACCAACAAAACAGATTGGGTGATGTCATATCTCAACGACGGCCTACTTTTAAACTGGGCACACACACGTAAACTACATATGTGCTTAGTTGTGCACACACAGTAATCCCATTCACAGATTGTCACCAGCAGTGTGAGTATGTGCAGTTAGCTTGGAGGTTGAGACAGTCTCCTGTCTTGTCACCATTGCTGAGCCCATGTCATCTCTCAGTACGCTAGTGAATCAAGATTATAGGCCAGTCATCTCATAGATACAACAGCTTGGTTTGAATAGCCTCTGGATCTAATCAATTATGATTTGTTTTATTTTATATGGATCTTATAACCACCGTTCTCGCTCCAAACATTGTCCAATGTTCATTGAAATGTTTTTAACATGACCATACTGTAGGGTAAAGTTGGCACTGCTGGGCTAGAATCAATTGCCAGCATTACAAAAACATCAAATCCCCATTAATAAGGGTGTTACTGAAATGCATCAATGGGAACTGAGGAAGCATTTGTTCGAGTTTGCAGTGAACATCAAAATAACATTAATTGACAAGACTTTTATCAGTCGTAGCAAACAGATTGACGTGCTGCATCACAGTTGTGTAAAAAAAAAAAAATTCTACACAAGCTGTGCCCTTCCTGTCAATCCGCACCTAACTGGAGTAACTCAAATTAAATTGGACACCTTTTGTAATTTGCACTGCCTAGCATGTGCTTTATTTTACCCCCAATTAACTTTCCTAAAGAACAGCTGTTAAGGTTATCAACTGCTCTGTTCCATGTAATGCTGGATGTAGAAGTTCCCCTTAACTAACCACGTATCTAGGATCAAATGACCAAACTCTCAAGCCTAACTTTAACCTTGACAGTGGTGTAATAATATCTGACCCAGGACCAGTGGATAGAAGTCTACAGTAGGAAAGCAGATCTACTGTCTTTTCCTGCCCACATGAGTAAAAATGTATTTTATGATTACTTTCATGTCAACGGATGCCACAAATTAGTCACAGCAAAAGTGGTGCCAATTTTCCGTGACCGTTTTTAGTCGACATTCATGAAAAAAGAAATCTTAACTCTATAAAGATTTAGATAAGGAACTTAGTTGGCTATGTATTATGTTGTGCATTTGATTCCTAAAAAAAAAAAAGATTTTCTATTGTATGATACATTGGAAACTGTTTTGAATTGTTTGTGAAGCTTCTGACCATGAACAAGACCATTCAAGGCAGTGCCCTGTTGAGGTATAAAACAGCATTCTATCGTTTTAATTATTTTGTTGATGCTTTTGATTGTCTAGTGGGAGGGGTGTAATTCGCTATAGCCAGCCCATCCATGTTCACCTTGTGGTAAAGATATGCATTTTTGTTTTTCAACTTTCTGGTCTTTCCTTGGCCATGGATGAATCCATGTTTTGACGAGATGTGGCCAGCCTCAGTCTTTTACATTCACAGTTAAAAGGTGGACTCCGATATGACATGGTTGCAGAAAGTAACCCGCAACAATTAAGTGTTAAAGCACAAGGCTCCTCTTCTCCACTGTTTTGGTGCTGTGAAGCAGATACTGTGTGTGAGCGAAGTCTTGCGACTTACTCATGTCAATATCTGTGGCAGTGGAATTTGGCTGTCTACCTTTTAATGCCAGGGTTCTTCAGGTCCTGGAGAACTACTAGGCATGCAGGCTTTTGTTCCAACCAAATCGTCATGGTGTTCTTCAGGCTTGACTACGATTGGGCAGTAACAGAATCCTGTATGCCTCGTACTTCTCCAGGATTGGAGAGCCCTGCTTTATGCTGAGCCTAACTCCACATCTGCCTTCTCTTGGAGTGACAGGTGAAGATTTAACAATTAAAATAAACATATGCAAACTAGCATTGGAATACTGCAGAGATAGAGAAACAAAGCTACCTCAGCTTAATTTATTTTAATGCTAATAAGACAAACTGTTTACTGGGCGCAAACAGTATTTTGCCATGTTCTAAACTATTGTCGCAACACTCAGTACAGCTAAGGTACTGGATAATCAGTCAGTTCTGTGGCTGCTTCGGTAACCCAACAGTTTGTTTGGTTGGTTCTCACCTTTTTCACTTTTTTTGTCTATATTGCATTTGAGCCGAGACGAAACATACAGCATTTAATTTCAAGGAAATGTCAAACTGTATATTTCAGTTCTGTAGACCGAGACGTCTTAAGATTGCTTTCCTTTCAGATCGTACTACTACACATATTCGCTAGTCTTGTCCATCAAGCCACAATCTCCTTTTTTTTTTCATTTGAGGGTAATTGTTTTTGTAGACTTGAATCTCTTTCTCGTGGTGATTTATTTGTATTTTATTTATTAATAATTAGACATGTTTTTACGTCTATCCATTAAACAAATTGGCAATAGTTGTTACTCGGTTATGAGTTTAGTGCTGAAGTGAGGTAGCGGACTAGCATGTATTGGAGAATAAAGAAGTTTACAGGTGTCTCAGGTTTCTTCAGGCTACACATGACCTTTCAACTTTCCTATATATTCCATTGTGGTGTTTGTTTTTCTTTAGTTTTGTGGTTATGGACTGTGGTATACTGGATGAGGCTAACATTGACAATGGAATTTTTACATCAAAACAATAGTGTGTTGGTAGTGTAAATCTTATTCACGTTGCTGACACAATTTGGCAAGCATCTTAGAAAATAACATCTGTCAAAGTTTGTCAGCAATTTTTGTCCCTTTTAAGAATTGGGTTTCAAAATGTGATACATTTTTTTTCATCCTCTCCTTGTTCTTGTCTATACAAACAACCAATTTTTGTCTGGTAGTTAAAGATGATTTAGTCCAGTATGCACACAATTTTCCATCACTACTTACTGAGTTTCTCGTGTGGGATTTATTTAGTAGATTTTGTTTTCGTAGCATCACCATGTTTCATGATTTCTTGAGGTTAAAGTTTATTGAACATCCTCTTCCCCATCAAATGTTACTTTGGTGCAAGTTATTTGAGAGAAACTTTTACTGTATTTCTAAAAACTGCTGTGATATACTTGAATAAAAGGTGCAAATTGTACTTTGTCAAGTTATTTCATTCCCTCAATACTGGATGACCTTAACTGAGCAGTGTACCTGCCTGTCAAAGGACTGAACATACTCAGTTTGGCTTTGAAACGGAATCATTTTACTTATAGGCTGTGAAGAGGTTAGCTATACGCCTCAGTTTGATTGCCAAGAGTGATATTGCTCGGTTCAAAGAACCACTCACTCTACAAGGCTTTATTTATAAGACCGTATCAAGACATCTTCTGGCATAATGGCTTGTTTCACTCAAACAAAAATTACAACAGTTATCATGGTATATGTATTATATTTCAATAATAACATGTTAACTTCTCCATTTGGGGACAGATTTACAGACAAACCTTGGCCAAACTTGCAAACATCAGAACAAGTTTTAAAGTAGCATTCTATCAGATAATGGTTCTTGCTATTCAGGAAGTCCTCCCCCCCCCCCCAATTGAAATTTAAAATGGTTATGGCACATTTCACAGGATAAATCAATGTGAAGCATCTGGTTGACATTTCCACTCACTACCAAATATGGTGGTGAGAGGAGATGGATTTTGACTGACAGTTTTCGGTTTCAAAAACTAGACAGCGTTTTGTAGAATTTGCTAGTTTAAAAAAAAGTCTTTAGGAGTGAGAATTATTATTGCACATGTGCACGTCAGAGTAGGCGTTCCCTAATGCAAATAAATGCTAGAACTTGGCTGCCCACTGATTCATTTGCTCCCAAATGACAGGCTGGTATATCTTGGGTTAGTTATAAAACTCTTTGGTTATGGTTTAGGTATTCCCAGGTACCTGGATAGCAGTACCCATCAGAACCTGGCACACGTTAGTCCTATGCTTGCTAATGTCACCAAGTGGTAGGCTGATACAGGAAATGATCACTATCAAAGCTCAAACTTTTTCTCCACAGACCAATGGCATTTTGTAAAATAGGTAAACCTGGCCACCAGAGGGATATATTTTAACCGCCACAATCAAGGTTTACTTTTGTTTCCCTTCACTCGGTCTGTCTCATGATCGCATCCTTGACTAGGCTGCGAACTCGTACGTCCTTTCACAACAATAAAGATGGAGGATTATGCAACATGTAAGTGTATATTCGTACATTGTAAAGAATGTCTATAATTGACCACTAATTGGTGGAGTGATGCACTGAGGCGGTAAGCACAGAGACTAAGACATTATAGCGGCTGGTTCAAATCCCCCGGGACAAGGTTATGAGAAAAAAGCGCTCCACTGTTTGTCCTCGAGTCAAATATGCATTAAGTAGATTCTAAAAATGCATATATAACGCTGTACACGTCTATGGAATTAAATTATTTCTGTATCGATGCCAGTAGCCTGTGTGTGTTGGTCTGCAAGAGAGACTTTAACAAGAAGCTGCCAGCCATCCAGGACCTCTACACCAGGCGGTGTCAGAGGAAGGCCCTAAAAATTGTCAAAGACCCCAGTCATAGACTGTTCTCTCTACTACTACCCCCCCCCCCCAAACAATAAATACTTTTCTCCACTCTCTCTCGACTCTACTGAAGGACTCTTGAATAGCCTTTGTTGAACAAACGGTGGGGGGAAAGGAACCATATTTCGGTAATAGAACCAGTTGGAAATATGCATGAGTATTTAATGAATATGTCAGTTTGGTTGTCAACTAGAATGTGTAATCAGGTTCACATAAGTGTTGTGCAATTTAAATGTTTGAATGTGAAAAGATTAAATGTAATTGTAGCTTCCAAATGAGAGAATTGGGTTTTCATAAGGTTAGAGCTCTGCTCAAATCAGTGGCCTGCCCCTGTGAAGAGACATGGTTATGTACACAATTTTCAGGTGAGACTGAAATAAGGTGACGATTAATATTGACTGCTATTGATGTAAAATATTACTAGGTCTTTCAGAGTTTATTCGGAAGATAACAGCTCTATAAACACTCTTTCGTGGTGCCCCGGCTTTCTAGTTAATTACATTTACATGATTAGCTCAATCAGGTAATATTAATTACAGAGAAAGGATTTTATAGAATAGCATGTCATGTCACTTAATCCGGCATAGACAAAGACACGACAAGTCTAGGACAAAAAGGCTTCTCAACAGTTTTTACTCCCAAGCCATAAGACTGAACAGGTAATCAAATGGCTAACCAGGCTATCTGCATTGTGTCCCGCCACCCACCAACCCCTCTTTTACGCCACTGCTACTCTGTTCATCATATGCATAGTCACTTTAACCATATCTACATACTACCTCAAATCAGCTTGACTAACCGGTGTCTGTGTATAGCCTCACTACTGTATATAGCCTGTCTTTTTACTGTTTTATTTCTTTACTTACCTATTGTTCACCTAATACCATTTTTGCACTATTGGTTAGAGCCTGTAAGTAAGCATTTCACTAAGGTCTACACCTGTTGTATTCGGCGCACGTGACAAAAACTGATTTGAAATGTATACGTGAACTTAATTTACAAGGTTTTGGCTGCACTTCAACTTCTCTTCAAAACATGTTAAATGTAATTCTACAGTTCAAAGGAAAAAAACGACATCTCAACTGCAATGCAAACGGCAAAAATCACCAAGAGTCAGGCTCACAACACTGTGAGCTAAACATCAAGTAACATTTTTTTAACGTGTTTTAGTCAATTTGATTAGCAGATGGTGCTAATGACTGCTGTAAAAGGACACTCGTGGAAAAGTGTTCCATCAAGCCCAACTATGTTAACGACAGTGGAGGCTGCTGAGGGGAGGACAGCTCATAATGGCTAGAAAAGAGCTAATGAAATGGCATCAAACACATGTATTTGATACCATTCCACTCCAGCCATTAACATGAGCCTATCCTCACCAATTAAGGTGCCACCAACCTGTGGTCAACGATATTAATTGGAATTAGAACCAGACATAATCATGGCCACCTGGAGATGGGTGTGTGCTAGTAGGTCTGGACAGGTGTGATGGAGTTGATGTTTGTAAGATGTCGTTGTATTGTTTTGAAAACATCAAATCAAATCATACCAATTTTCTTTTTAATAATCACGGCCACCTGGTGAGGTTCGCATAGGGCTACATTTGTCAGGTTATGAAATGGTAACAGCTAACATGTAACCTTAGATTACGTGCAACTATGTCAACAAGTGTAAGCATCAGCCAAATAAAATGGAACTAAAACACAAGGCTCGATTCAATCTGTAAAGCTGAAGTGTAACAGCTTCCGTGACAGAAATGTGAAGGTAATTTCCGACTGAGCCGACATGAAACGTGAATGCAGTCTCCGCTTGTAAAGCTGAACTTCCGCGACGCGGATTGAATAGAGCCATTTAACGTTTTCTAATAGTCGCAAGTATGGCCTCACCATTTTCAGTCCAACCTATCAAGTTTTTTTCTAAAAACATTTATACAGAATCACCTTCAGGTTTTAAAATATACATTTTTCCTTCCCGTATTTACAGAATGTCCCCAAAACCCTCATCCATACCCCACCCACCCACCCACTCACCCACCCAACAATGATATACAAATATAAAACAAAAGGATGGAACAAAAACAAAGATGAAGGATAAACATAAATCTAGTGAAACATTTGGATCCTTGGAGCCACTGGTGGTTATTGTGCTTTGGCTGTGTGTAGGAGAAATGCCCCATTGTAAGTGTCTTTCTCAGACTCTCTGGGATGTCATGATACAGGGATTCCCTCTCTGCCATTCCCAGGTAAGTCATCTGACAACAGTGATGTTTTCTGGCCCAAAAAGAGACTAAGTATCCAACGTGTCCTTTTAAACCGAGGGGGAAACAACATCTGTACAAAAAACAAGGCTCCTCACTCATCAGCTGTGGCTCTCTCGTCACAGATTTTTGTTTCATGAATATGTTTCTAAAACCCTGTGGACTTCCTTATCTCTCCACTGTCCCTTTAAGCACTGAGACATCTGCCCAGTTCTCCTGTTCTTCAAATGCCACTACTGAATGTCCTCATAAACCAAGGGAGCCCTCTGATTTGGAAAGAAGTTCCTCACTAACAGAAACCACTAGAGGAGTCACAGAACAAAGACTGGGATGTTTTTTTAACATACTTGAGTCACAAACACATAACAGGTAAGGGCCTTTCAATTGAGGCGATGGAACTAAATTAACTATTTGTATGAAACAGAAGAGGAGTTAGCAAGAAGTTGGGAACAACAAACCAAGGAGCTTTTGTCTCGAGTGGCCCTGTGTCTATATTATGGGGGGGGTAAGCTACACTATATGATACATACAGTAGCTTAGGCACCAGTACCTGACATGGCCAAGTGGTTCAAGATACAGTAAGATGCCTACATTCTGCACAGGGGGTTGATGGGGGACTGAAGGGGTGGGGTGGGGGGGGTAAAGACAACAACACTGGCATCAAGTCCCGAGGGGGTTTTAGTTGGATAGTCCAGCGGTGCTGACCGATCGACCCCCAAAAGCTGCACACAGAGTGTCCTGTCCTAACCAGACCAAACCAGTCAGGGGGGAGTTTTCCCGATAGCTTCATATCTAACATGACACTTAGTTTGTCTCGATAACCCAGCACCACAGTAGAGGGAGACTAACAATAATTGTAAATGTTTGACAGTTCTCGGGGAAAAGTGAACAAAATTCGCCAAATGAACCTGAAGTACTTTGCTCTTCTACAAGAGGCATGGGTCTGGGTTGTCCAGAGAAAATAAAGCCACATTGGCTACAAAGCTTTCAGGAAACTCATTCATCACTGAACCGATCTCAGCCACTCTGGATGTACTTCTTGATGACGACACAGCCGTGTCTGAAGAGAGGGCAGGGCAGCGACTGGAGGAGCGTCCAGTTGTTGGTGTGGGGGTCAAAGATCTCCATGTTGCCCAGGGCAGGACCCTCGCTGCTCACAATGCCCCCCGTTGCGTAGATCTTACCATCCAGGATCACCGCACTGCAGAGAGAAACATTGAAAAACATACATTTAGTCATATATCAGACACTCTTATCCAGTGCCTTACAGGATTAAATGAAGATTAAGTGCCTTGCTCAAGGGCACGTCAGCTTGAGGATTTCAACGCTCCCATTCCAATACGTCCATCTTTTGGAGAATACAATATAGCTCAGTATTTGTATTACTGAGGTAGCCTAGTGGTTAGAGCGTTGGGCCAGTAACCGAAAGGTAAGTTAAAAAGCTGATAAGGTAAAAATCTGTCGTTCTGCTTCTGATCGTGGCAGTCAACCCACTGGGCGCCCTGGATGTTGATTATGGAAGCCGCCCGCACCGCTCTGATTCAGAGGGGTTGGGTTAAATGCGGAAGACACATTTCAGTTTAAGACATTCAGTTGTACAACTGACTAGGTTTAACCCCATTATTTATTTTACACAGTCTTTATTTATCAAGGGTGTCAATTATGGACCTGACTGTATGTTACAGTGTATATATACAGTACCAGTCAAAAGTTTGGACACACCTACTCATTCAAGTTTTTTATTTTTTATTTAATTTTTTAAAACACTTTTCTACATTGTAGAATAATAGTGATTTTCACTATTATTCTACAACGAAGAAAATAGAAAACCCTTGAATGAGTAGATGTGTCAAAACTTTTGACTGGTATGGTATATAAACTCAGCAAAAAAAGAAACGTCCTCTCACTGTTGACTGCGTTTATTTTCAGCAAACTTAACGTATAACTATTTGAATGAACATAACAAGATTCAACAAATGGAATAATGTGTCCCTGAACAAAGGGGGGGGGTCGAAATCAAAAGTAACAATCAGTATCGGGTGTGGCCACCAGCTGCATTAAGTACTGTAGTGAATCTCCTCCTCATGGACTGCACCAGATTTGCCAGTTCTTGCTGTGAGATGTTACCCCACTCTTCCACCAAGGCACCTGCAAGTTCCAGGACATTTCTGGGGTCCAACAGGTCCCAGACATGCTCAATGCGATTGAGATCCGGGCTCTTCGCTGGCCATGGCTGAACACTGACATTCCTGTCTTGCAGGAAATCATGCACAGAACGAGCAGTATGGCTGGTGGCATTGTCATGCTGGAGGGTCAAGTCAGGATGAGCCTTCAAGAATGGTACCACATGAGGGAGGAGGATGTCTTCCCTGTAACGCACAGCGTTGAGGTTGACAAGCTCAGTCCGATGATGCTGTGACACACCGCCCAAGACCATGACGGACCCTCCATCTCCAAATCGACCCTGCTCCAGAGTATTGGCCTCGGTGTAACGTTCATTCCTTCAACGATAAAAGCGAATCCGACCATCACCCATGGTGAGACAAAACCGTGACTCGTCAGTTAATAGCACTTTTTGCCAGTCCTGTCTGGTCCAGCGACGGTGGGTTTGTGCCCATATGCGACGTTGTTGCCGGTGATGTCTGGTGAGGACCTGCCTTACAACAGGCCTACAAGCCCTTCAGTCCAGCCTCTCTCAGCCTATTGCGGACAGTCTGAGCACTGATGGAGGGATTGTGCATTCCTGGTGTAACTCGGGCAGTTGTTGTTGTCATCCTGTACCTGTCCCGCCGGTGTGATGTTCGGATGTACGGATCCTGTGCAGGTGTTGTTACAGGTGGTCTGCCACTGCGAGGATGATCAGTCTCCTTGTAGTGCTGTCTTAGGCGTCCCACTGCGGACATTGAATGTATTGCCCTGGTCACATCTGCAGTCCTCATGCCTCCTTGCAGCATGCCTAAGGCACATTCACGCAGATGAGCAGGGAACCTGGGCATCTTTTTTTTTGGTGTTTTACAGAGTCAGTAGAAAGGCCTCTTTAGTGTCCGTTGTTTTCATAACTGTGACCATAATTGCTTCTTCACTGTTAACATTGAGACTGGTGTTTTGCAGGTACTATTTAATGAAGCTTCCAGTTGAGGACTTGTGAAGCGTCTGTTTCCCAAACTAGACACTCATGTTCTCGTCCTCTTGCTCAGGTGTGTACCGGGGCCTCCCACTCCACTTAATATTCTGGTTAGAGGCAGTTTGCGCTGTTCTGTGAAAGGAGTAGTACACAGCGTTGTACGAGATCTTCAGTTTCTTGGTCTGGTTCATCCTTGGGAGCAATTTCCAAATGCCTGAAGGTACCATGTTCATCTGTACAAACAATAGTACGCAAGTATAAACACCATGGGACCACACAGCCGTCAAACCGCTCAGGAAGGAGACGCGTTCCGTCTCCTAGAGATTAACGTACTTTGTTGCGAAAAGTGCAAATCAATCCCAGAACAACAGCAAAGGACCTTGTGAAGATGCTGGAGGAAACAGGGACTAAAGTATCTATATCCACAGTAAAACGAGTCCTATATCGACATAACCTGAAAGGCCGCTCAGCAAGGAAGAAGCCACTGCTCCAAAACCGCCAGAAAAAAGACAGACTACGGTTTGCAACTGCACATAGGGACAAAAATCATACTTTTTGGAGAAATGTCCTCTGGTCTGATGAAACAAAAATAGAACTGTTTGGCCATAATGACCATCGTTATGTTTGGAGGAAAAAGCGGGGAGGCTTGCAAGCCGAAGAACACCATCCCAACCGTGAAGTACGGGGGTGGCAGCATCATGTTGTGGATGTGCTTTGCTGCAGGAGGGACTGGTGCACTTCACAAAATAGATGGCATCATGAGGGAGGGAAAAGTACGTGGATATATTGAAGCAACATCTCAAGACATCAGTCAGGAAGTTAAAGCTTGGTCGCAAATGGCTCTTCCAAATGGACAATGACCCCAAGCATACTTCCAAAGTTGTGGCAAAATGGCATAAGGACAACAAAGTCAAGGCATTGGAGTGGCCATCACAGAGCCCTGACCTCAGTCCTATAGAAAATTTGTGGGGAGAACTGAAAAAGCACGTGCAAGGAGGCCTACAAACCTGACTCAGTTACACCAGCTCTGTCAGGAGGAATGGGCCAAAATTCACCCAATTTATTGTGGGAAGCTTGTGGAAGGCTACCCGACACGTTTGACCCAAGTTAAACAATTTAAAGGCAATGTTATCAAATACTAATTGAGTATCTGACCCACTGGGAATGTGATGAAAGAAATAAAAGCTGAAATATATCATTCTCTCAACTACTATTCTGACATTTCACATTCTTAAAATAAAGTGGTGATCCTAACTAACCTATTTGTACTTGGATTAAATGTCAGGAATTGTGAAAAACTGAGTTTAAATGCGTTTGGCTAAGGTGTATGTAAACTTCCGACTTCAGCTGTAGATATTCCATTTAAAAAATCTGCAGTTTCCAGCTACAATAGTCATTTACAACATTAACAATGTATTTCTGATCAATTTGATGTTATTTTAATGGAAAATTGTGCTTTTCTGTCAAAAACAAGGAAATGTATAAGTGACCCCAAACTTTTGAACGGTAGTGTGTGTATATATATATATATATATATATATATATATATATATATATATATATATATATATATATATATATATATATATATATATATAAATAAACATCACCGCTGTAACCAGCCTGTTCATGGTGTAAAAATTAATTAAACATCAGAGACAGAGAGACAGAGAGAGACAGAGAGAGACAGAGAGACAGAGAGAGGAAGCAGAGAGAAGCAGAGCGAGATAGTCTGATCACTGAACTTGTTGCTGTGAGGGGATATTACTTTGTCACATTCTCTCGACATGACAACATCGCTTTCCGAGAGAGATCATAATTAAAATGTGCCTTTGTGGAGGGAGAGAAAAGTTATGAAAAATATCTTTACAAATGTGCTCATCTGATGTGGGGAACAGAAACAGGAGTAGTGTGTGTGTGCGTGTGTGGGGGGGGGGATTAACACTTTAGCTATAAACTGATTACAGTTTTGTAATCCCACTGGGGGCTGGAGCAATCTATATTTACATACGGTACACACACAGCTGATTGATACACAAACTCACAGCCCACAAAAACAAACATCACTGAGAGACACACACCATGAGATTATTACATAAAGAGTAAATCCAGTCAGAAAAAATGCACAGCTGACCCAGAAGGAACACCCAATTTGGCTGTTAAAGATAAACAAGGAGAATTCAGCCAAGGACACGGAAAAGTAAAAACGAAGTGTCCAGTTTAGTTTATAATGACTGCTGGCGCATAGAGCCGAGTGTGTGTGATCACCCAGCACCAGCCTTATTCAGTCAGACCTAGGTAAAAGCTAAATGTAGTGGAACAGCTGCTGGTGTATGTGGGAATAGTTTAGCAATAATAACCTCTGGATCGCTGTCTTCCCAAATGTATTTCTGAGTATCTGTCTAGGGTGTATTCTATGCACTGGGCCCCAAAGTTTGGGACTATACAGACCTGTGACTTGACTTGGAATCTACAGCATATGACTTCAGACTTGACTCATATTCCTGCTTAATGACTTTTTGACAAAATGTTTTTTGGAGACTGAATAAAACAATTCTAGCAGGATTCCTGTAGGAAATGTGCATTCCTGTACTGACCCCTAACTTACAAACATTTATGGTGGTGGTTCATACTGCCCCCTACAGTGGTTCATGCTAGCCCTTTACCTGCAGAACTGTCGTGAGTGGTTCATATTGGTTCTTACCTGCAGAACTGTTGTGAGTGGTTCATATTGGATCATATGGCTTCTTACCCGCAGAACTGTCGTGAGTGGTTCATATTGGATCATATGGATTCTTACCCGCAGAACTGTCGTGAGTGGTTCATATTGGTTAGTATGGGTTGTTACCTGCAGAACTGTCGTGAGTGGTTCATATTGGATCATATGGCTTCTTACCCGCAGAACTGTCGTGAGTGGTTAATATTGGTTAGTATGGGTTGTTACCTGCAGAACTGTCGTGAGTGGTTCATATTGGATCATATGACTTCTTACCCGCAGGACTGTCGTGAGTGGTTCATATTGGTTAGTATGGGTTGTTACCTGCAGAACTTCTGGAAGTGGTTCATATTGGTGCGTATGGGTTCTTACCTGCAGAACTTCTGGAAGTGGTTCATATTGGTGCGTATAGGTTCTTACCTGCAGAACTGTCATGAGTGGTTCATATTGGTTCGTATGGGTTCTTACCTGCAGAACTGTCATGAGTGGTTTGTATGGGTTCTTACCTGCAGAACTACCGTGGGTGGCTCATATTGGTTCATATGGGTTCTTACCTGCAGAACTTCTGGAAGTGGTTCATATTGGTGCGTATGGGTTCTTACCTGCAGAACTTCTGGAAGTGGTTCATATTGGTGCGTATGGGTTCTTACCTGCAGAACTTCTGGAAGTGGTTCATATTGGTGCGTATAGGTTCTTACCTGCAGAACTGTCATGAGTGGTTCATAATGGTGCGTATGGGTTCTTACCTGCAGAACTGTCATGAGTGGTTCATATTGGTTAGTATGGGTTCTTACCCGCAGAACTTCTGCAAGTGGTTCATATTGGTGCGTATAGGTTCTTACCTGCAGAACTGTCATGAGTGGTTCATATTGGTTAGTATGGGTTCTTACCCGCAGAACTGTCGTGAGTGGTTCATATTGGTTTGTATGGGTTCTTACCTGCAGAACTTCCGGGAGTGGTTCATATTGGTGCATATGGGTTCTTACCTGCAGAACTGTCGTGAGTGGTTCATGTTGGGTCCGGCTTTGATGTTTCCTTTGTCTGGGTCATAGATGGTGATGGCCCGGGCATAGGCTCCTCCCAGAATAAAGATGTGCCCATTCAGAGTGACCGCTGGGGCATACTTATTATCTGGAGAAGAAACACATAGAGATGCACGTTACAAACACCGACAGAAGTGAGGTAGAAGATTGAAAAACGGACAGAAGGGGAGTTAGAAGTTACATCGACTATCGCTACATGTGTCTGTTTTTAAATACTTATTTTTTTATTTAGCGAATGCAAAGTCCTTTAGCCAAGTGATTGCTTCCGGTCCTGCTGGGTTGATAGTGAGTAGGCCTCCGCTGAGTTTGTAGATTAGACAGTCTTCAAGAATGTGGTGCATGGTTTGCTTCACCTCACAGGCACATACTGTAGGGGGCTTGCTTTAATGCCCCATCGTTGGAGGTTGGCAAGGCATTGGCTGGATATGTATGCCAGAACAGGGAGCCAGGAAAGTGGGGTGGATTGTAGTATGCCAGTGATGATGTGCATGGTGGTGTTTAGCTGTATGTCGTGTGAGTGAGTGAGTGAGTGAGTGAGTGAGTGAGTGAGTGAGTGAGTGAGTGAGTGAGTGAGTGAGTGAGAGTGAGAGAGAGAGAGAGTGAGAGAGAGAGAGACGACCTTGACCAGACAGGTGCATATTACTCTGCTGCTGAGAATGAGAGTGCCGAGGTATGAATGGTGGTGGTAGCAACGCCCCATGTTGAGCCAGCTTGTTTGGAGATCAGGTTGTTCCTGGTTTTGACCTTAGCAGCTGTTGTCCTCAGGTACTCCCAGAAGGTAAGTGACCTGTGCAGGGTCACCCCAAGATATATGGAGGTGGGTTGGCGCTCTAGCTTGTGGTTGTTCATCTGGGTGTTGAGCTCTTTTGGCCTTTGTGTCATGGAGGTGGAATATACTGAATACAGTTTTTGCTCGGCTAGGTTGAAGTCGCCATTTGTTGCAGTATTGTTCCAGTTTTGCTGTATCCTCATTTAGGGTTTGCTCCAGGGTGTCGAAGTTTGGAGCTTGCGTTGCCAGGCATATGTCGTCAGAAGTATATGAATTTTCGGAAGGTGAGACTGTTGGTATGTCTCTTCCATGTACTCTTTGCCTCGCTGAGGTGGACTCTGAAACATCTATTGCTCAGTAGTGTGATGATGTTGGTTGACTAATGGGGGAGGGACCATGACTGCTTCAGGAGGAAGCCAGTGCATCAAATGATATCTTAGGCAGCTGTGACGTCAAGAAAGACAGCTTGTTTTGAAGCCATTTTTGATGTAGGTGTTAGAGGAACAATTCCACCCCAAAACTACTGGTCATTTGTTTCATCAGTCCATTTTCTTATTAACTTAAAATATATATATGTTTTGTCCATTGTTGATAGAGTCCCAGAATGTTCTGCATGTCAGCATTTTGCATCATACCGGCTGTATTTTTGTATTTTGAAAGTTCTATATCTTGAAAACTTGTTTGCTGACATGCAAAACATGTTGGGACTATATCGACAATGGACTAATGAAACAAATACCAAAAGATTGTTTTTGAAATCAAAAACAGACACATGGAGGTAGAAGTGTAATATCTACAAAAGGGAGACAGAACTGAAGAGACACAAACAAAGAGAAAATAAGCAGCCAGAAAGAGAAATACACTATAACTATGAAAGTATGTGGACACCCCTTGAAATGAGTGGATTTGGCTATTTCAGCCACACCCGTTCCTGAGAAGTGTATAAAATCGAGCACACAGCCATGCAATCTCCATAGGAAACACTGGCAGTGTAGAATGGCCTTACTGAAGAGCTCAGTGACTTTCAAAGTAGCACCGTCATAGGATACCACCTTTCCAACAAGTCAGTTTGTCACATTTCTGCCCTGCTAGAGCTGGCCAACTGTAAGTGCTGTTACTGTGAAGTGGAAATGTCTAGGAGCAACAACGGCTCAGGCGCGAAGTGGTAGGCCACACAAGCTCACAGAATGGGACTGGCAAGTGCTAAAGCGCATAGCACGTAAAAAGTCTGTCCTCGGATGCAACACTCATTACCGAGTTCCAAACTGCCTATGGAAGTAAAGTCAGCACAATAACTGTTAGTTGGGAGTTTCATGAAATGGGTTTCCATGGCCGAGATCACCATGTGCAATGCCAAGCATCGGCTGGAGTGGTGTAAAGCTCGCCGCCATTGGTCTCTGGAGCAGTGGAAACACATTCTCTGGGTTGATGAATCATGCTTCACCATCTGGCAGCGCGACAGATGAATCTGGGTTTGGCGCATGCCAGGAGGACGCCAACTGCCCCAATGCATAGTGCCAACTGTAAAGTTTGGTGGAGGAGGCTGTTTTTAATGGTTCGGGCTAGGCCCCCTTAATTCCAGCGAAGAAAAATCTGAAGGCTACAGTATACGATGACATTCTAGACAATTCTGTGCTTCCAACTTTGTCGCAAAAGTTTGGGGAAGGCCCTTTGTTTCAGTATGACAATGCCCCCCGTGCACAAAGAGAGGTCCATACAGAAATGGTTTGTCGAGATCTGTATGGAAGAATTTGACTGGCCTGCACAGAGCCCTGACCTTATAACTCCATTGAACACCTTTGGGATGAATTAGACCGCCGACTGCAAGCTAGGCCTAATCGCCCAACATCAGTACCCGACCCCACTAATGCTCTTTTGGCTGAACGTAAGCAAGTCCCCGCAGCAATGTAACATCTAACATCCAGGACCTATATAATAGGCGGTGTCAGAGGAAAGCCCATAAAATTGTCAGAGATCCCAGTCACCCAAGTCATAGACTGTTTTCTCGGCTACCGCATGGCAAGCGGTACCGGAGCGCCAAATCTAGGACCAAACAGCTTCTACCCCCAAGCCATAAGACTGCTGAACAATTAATCGAACCGGACTTTTGACATTGATGACCCCCTCCACAATTTGTTTTTACACTGCTGCTACTGGCTTTTTATTATCTATGTATAGACCCCCGCACACTGACTCGGTACCGGTACCCCCAGTATATAGCCTCATTATTGTTATTTTATTGTATTACTTTTTATTATTTATTTACTTTAGTTTAATTGGTAAATATTTTCTTAACTCTTGTGAAACTACACTGTTCGTTAACAGCTTGTAAGTCAGCATTTCACGTTAAGGTCTACACTGTATTCGGCGCATGTGACAAATAAAGTTTGATTTGATCGAGTGGAAAGCCTTCCCAAAAGAGTGGAGGCTGTTATACCAGCAAAGGGGGGGACCAATTCCTTATTAATGCACATGATCCTGGAATGAGACGTTCAACGAGCAGGCGTCCACATACTTTTGGTCATATAGTGCAGAATTTTATAAGCCAGGGATAGATAGAAGTTGAAAACACAGAGGTGATGAGCTAGAATGAAAACTAGGCAAAAACCAAATAGAAGTTACTGTTTCAATTGTATTATCCTCACTGCAGAATCTCCCCGGCTATAATGGCATCATTTTGTTTTCCATGTCACCTTCTGTCTAGCGCTGCATGCAAAATCACATCTACATTCCTCTTACCACTTCCTTGAGTTCGAGGCTGGAGATTAAAAATACTAGGGTTTTGGGAAATGGGAATTTCACAGTGAACGGATAACAATTGAAATAGCAGTATTCATGAATCAGCTTGACGTTATTGTTTGTGCTCCAAATGTGTTTATACCTGGTTCCAATATAAAGGTCTTAAGTCTCAATAATTTACTATTGGATTACACCCTATGGCAATCCTCTGTGTGTGCGTGTACACAGTACATACACACACACACACACACACACACACACACACACTTGAAGTCGGAAGTCTACATACACACATTCAAACTCAATTTTCAACCACTTCACACATTTCTTGTTAACAAACTATAGTTTTGGCAAGTCGGTTAGGACATCTACTTTTTGAATGACAAGTAATTTTTCCAACAATTGTTTACAGATTATTTCACTTATAATTCACTGTATCACAATTCCAGTGGATCAGAAGTTTACATACACTAAGTTGACTGTGCCTTTAAACAGCTTGGAAAATTCCAGAAAAGATGTCATGGCTTTAGAAGCTTCTGATAGGCTAATTGACATAATTTGAGTCAATTGGAGGTGTACCTGTGGATGTATTTCAGGGCCTACCTTCAAACTCAGTGCCTCTTTGCTTGACATCATGGGAAAATCAAAAGAAATCAGCCAAGACTTCAGAAAAAAAATTGTACACCTCCACAAGTCTGGTTCATCCTTGGAAGCAATTTCCAAATGCCTGAAGGTACCACGTTCATCTGTAAAAACAGTCGTATGCAAGTATAAACACCATGGGACCACGGAGCAGTCATACCGCTCAGGAAGGAGACGCGTTCTGTCTCCTAGAGATGAACGTACTTTTGTGCGAAAAGTGCAAATCAATCCCAGAACAACAGCAAAGGACCTTGTGAAGATGCTGGAGGAAACAGGTACAAATGTATCTCTATCCACAGTAAAAACAAGTCCTATATCGACATAACCTGAAAGGCCACTCTGCAAGGAAGAAGCCACTGCTCCAAAACTGCAATAAAAAAGCCAGACTACGGTTTGCAACTGCACATGGGGACCAAGATCATACTTCTTGGAGAAATGTCCTCTGGTTTCATGAAACAAAAATAGAACTGTTAGGCCATAATGACCATCGTTATGTTTGAAGGAAAAAGGGGGAGGCTTGCAAGCCGAAGAACACCATCCCAACCGTGAAGCACGGGGGTGGCAGCATCATGTTGTGGGGGTGCTTTGCTGCAGGACGCACTGCTGCACTTCACAAAATGATGGCATCATGAGGCTGTAAAATTATGTGGATATATTGAAGCAACATCTCAAGACATCAGTCAGGAAGTTAAAGCTTGGTCGCAAATGGCTCTTCCAAATGGACAATGACCCCAAGCATACCTCCAAAGTTGTGGCAAAATGGCTTAAGGACAACAAAGTCAAGGTATTGGAGTGGCCATCACAAAGCCCTGACCTCAATCCTATAGAAAATGTGTGGGCAGAACTGAAAAAGCGTGTGCGAGCAAGGAGGCCTACAAACCTGACTCAGTTACACCAGCTCTGTCAGGAGGAATGGGCCAACATTCACCCAACTTATTGTGGGAAGCTTGTGGAAGGTTACCCGTAACGTTGACCCAAGTTAAACAATTTAAAGGCAATGCTACCAAATACTAATTGAGTGCATGTAAACTTCTGACCCACTGGGAATGTGATGAAAGAAATGCTGAAATAAATCACTACTATTATTCTGACATTTCACATGATTAAAATAAAATGGTGATCCCAACTGACCTAAGACAGGGAATTTTTTACTTAAACTAAAGTTTAAATGTATTTGGCTAAGGTGTATGTAAACCTCTGACTTCAACTGTATATATATATTTTTTTTACATTTAAGAATAAAGTCCTGTGCATGGATTGAAAATACGAGGAATGAGTGAGGATATTGCATATAATGTAATCAGCTACTGCATGGAGAAAATGGGGGAAAACAATGGGGACAGACTTCTACAGTCTTACTGTGGAAACAATCATACACAAAACTCCCTGGGTAGGGTAGGAATTGAATCAAACTCCCGTGCAGAAACCTTATCCTGTGAATAAAGTTGTGTATTAATGTGCCTCGACCTTTTGCAACGACCTCTACCTCGCTTCTGACCCCCCTTTCCTCCTTACCTATATAAAGGCACACAAGTACGCATGCTTGTTGAAGACATATCAATGTACCTTACACTCTGACAGAGCAATCGTCTCCTAAACGATTACAGCTGGCCAATTTATGACATCATGAATAATGCAGACACATCCCAGTGTAGTGTTTTGTTTTTCACCTCCATCCACCATGTCCACACACACACACACACACACACACCCTTCAGTGCCTATAAAGCAAGATGTGTTTAATTAAAATGCCATTTTGCCAGGTGTGACTGACGACAGCCGTTCAGCCGTCCCGCTCTCTTTCACTCCATCCCCCTCTCTCTCTCTGTGACAACTCAGAACCCTAGGCGGCCTGTCACTATCAGTGACACAACGTGGCTGCCATGTCTGCGTGTGTGCAAGTGTGTGTCAGTCACAGAAGGTTTTGTATTAACTGTCTCCAGAGACAGAATGCAAAGCTATTCCCTTGGGACTGCTGTTCTACTGTTCTGCTTTACCAGCAGAAACACTTTCCCCTGCCTCAGATGAGCCCCTCTAATGTGTAAATATTAAGCTCATTGAGCACTATATTAAAAGCAGTGGCGGTCAGTGCCGTTTAAGATGAGGGAGGACAATATCTATTTACATGAGCATGGCCTTATTTCTATTACAGCATATTGGATGACTGTCATTCATATTCCATTCACCCAGCTCAATGCAACAACAATAGGTTTAGGCTACTACATGATACTTGAATTTTCCCTATACGCATCATGAGGTTGCTACAACCTAGCCTATGAATGAAAGTTTACAAAGTAGGTGCACACAGGTCGAAATACAAATTTGAGGTGACAGACACTGACATTCAATACTGCCTTGCACGCTCTTGCCTGCATCTAGTTGATATAGGGTGTAATCATTTAGTCCAACAGTTGTAAACTACAGTTTCTATTGGACAAATTCAGGTATGATTATCCCTGTTTTCTTCCGTTTGCTTCCGTTTAAGAAACATTTTTCAACAGAAACGGCGGAATGTATACACCCCTGATCCCGCGTAAACAAGAGTTCACTTTCATAGCAGCCACGTCGTATTCATTCTCTTCCGGACTTCAATGCACAACACATCAGCTGTTATGTAACCAGGAGAAAAAGCCTTTCCAAGCCAAACCGCTACATACAGCCTACATCGTTGTCACCATATTAGATAAAGTAACATCATAGTCAGCATAGCTAATAGAACTAGCAGGTTAGTAAACCCGCTACAATCATGCAGTATCATTTGTGTAGTCAGTAAGCAGTTACACCGGTGGGCCCTGGTGGCAATAAATTAGTAATACCAAAAGCTTACCTTGACTTGGAAGCATTCCAGTGTTGTGTTGGAAAGTCATAGCCAGCTAGCTAACATAGCATACCTCTGTTTGAGCAGGGTGTTTCTGTAGGCTAAACTAGCTCGCTGCATTTTCTAGCTAAGTGGAAAACAAGATACCATTTCTCTCTTTCTCTTAATTTCTTCTTCATTTGAGAAGAAATTAATTGATGCAAACTGTTCAACTATTGTCTTTCTCTCTCTTTGAGTCAACTACTCACCACATTTTATACACTGCAGTGCTAGCTAGCTGTAGCTTATGCTTTCAGTACTAGATTTATTTGATTGGGTGGACAACATGCCAGTTCATGCTGCAAGTGCTCATAGGTTGGAGGACGTCCTCCGGAAGTTTTAAAAATGACTGTGTAAGTCTATCGAAAGGGGTGAGAACCATGAGCCTCCAAGGTTTTGTATTGAAGTCAATGTACCCAGAGAAGGACGGAAACTAGCTGTCCTCCGGCTACACCATGGTGCTACCCTACAGAGTGCTGTTGAGGCTACTGTAGACCTTCTTTGCAAAATAGTGTGTTTTAATCAGTTATTTGGCGACATGATTATATTTAGTATAGTTTTATCTAAAAAAGGATAATTCACTGAGGAGGATGGTCCTCCCCTTCCTCCTTTCAGGAGCCTCCACTGATTAAAAGTGCCTTATGTACTATACATAATATTCTTCTATAGGTAGGAAAACCTCAAAGGCAGATATCAGTAGTATTGAGTCATATTGAACAGAAAGTACACCTTTATTCACTTCCAACTCTTCCTTGTTTCCCATTTGACCACAGGAGTCAACAGATGTGTTTTTCACATGTAGGAAGTGAATACCTATCTAACATGAAACCAGTGTCTCATATCTGCTCCAACTCTCAACACTGTTGTTGTTTCCTCTCCTTAGTCCAAAAGCAGCTGGAGTAAATGATGGTATCTGATACCAATCTTAGTCACTACCGGAGTGATCTCATACATCACACGAACAAAGGCTGATTAGATTGGACTCTGATTAGACTACAAAGGACTGAGGAGCAGACATCACAAAATAACTAGTGTTCGTTTACTGGATAGAGGGGTAAAGTCACAGATCAAGTCATGCAGTCATTGACAGTGGTTTCACTACAGCACATGTAAACATTTAAACAAACACTAGTCCCTTAGTGATTTAAGCCTATGATTTCATCCTGGCCCTTCAGAATGACTACAGGGGAATGGGACAATGAATCCTCAGTCTACTCAGCCAAGAGACCAGATAAAGACCCAATCACAGGACTGATCTCTTAAAGGTTCATTATTCCCATGTTGTTGCCTGACAAACTCACCCCGAATTGAATTCAGCTGCTCTGACGATTGCTACATACATTCAGACTGAATCTGCCATCCGAGAAGTCGTTTGTGCCGACGTCAAAATGAGGGGCGTTGCACAGCAATTGCAGCACAGGAGGTTGGTGGCACCTTACTCGGGGAGGATGGGCTCGTGGTAATGGCTGGAGCGGAATGGTAACAAATACATCAAACACGTGGTTTGATCACATTCGCTCCACTCCAGCCATTATTATGAGCCGTCCTCCCCTCAGCAGCCTCCAATGAACTGGAGGAATGCAAAATCCAGACTCATCGCAGAGAGGAAACGATAGTGGGCGTGACGTTTGGCCAGAGCAATGTGGATGGGTAGTCAGGCCACTGTTATTGTGTAACAAGAGGAAAATAGAAGTAGGGTGTAACTAAGGTTTTGATGTCAGGTACATTGCAATACACATCACCCGGAAATCATGATTGTTCAGAGGGCATCCAAATCACTTTAAAGGTCACTTTCTCTCATGTAATTGTGCACAATAATTGTTTTGGATCAATTCTCTGATGTAGCAATCTAGGTCCAATACTGCCTCTTCTCTCTCCCCCTCGCTCTCCTTCTCCCCATCACTCTCTCTCTCCCTCATCCCTCTGCTTCCCCATCCCTCGCTCCCAGCTCTCTCTCTCGCTCCCAGCTCTCTCTCTCGCTCCCAGCTCTCTCTCTCGCTCCCAGCTCTCTCTCTCGCTCCCAGCTCTCTCTCTCGCTCCCAGCTCTCTCTCTCTCGCTCCCAGCTCTCTCTCTCTCGCTCCCAGCTCTCTCTCTCTCGCTCCCAGCTCTCTCTCTCTCGCTCCCAGCTCTCTCTCTCTCGCTCCCAGCTCTCTCTCTCTCGCTCCCAGGTCTCTCTCTCTCGCTCCCAGGTCTCTCTCTCTCGCTCCCAGGTCTCTCTCTCTCGCTCCCAGGTCTCTCTCTCTCGCTCCCAGGTCTCTCTCTCTCGCTCCCAGGTCTCTCTCTCTCTCGCTCCCAGGTCTCTCTCTCTCTCGCTCCCAGGTCTCTCTCTCTCTCGCTCCCAGGTCTCTCTCTCTCGCTCCCAGGTCTCTCTCTCTCGCTCCCAGGTCTCTCTCTCTCCCAGGCTCCCAGGTCTCTCTCTCTCGCTCCCAGGTCTCTCTCTCTCGCTCCCAGGTCTCTCTCTCTCGCTCCCAGGTCTCTCTCTCTCGCTCCCAGGTCTCTCTCTCTCGCTCCCAGGTCTCTCTCTCTCTCTCGCCCCCAGGTCTCTCTCTCTCTCTCGCCCCCAGCTTGCTCGCTCTCTCTCTCTCTCTCTCTCTCTCGCCCCCAGCTCGCTCTCTCTCTCTCGCCCCCAGCTCGCTCTCTCTCTCGCCCCCAGCTCGCTCTCTCTCTCGCCCCCAGCTCGCTCTCTCTCTCGCGCCCCAGCTCGCTCTCTTCTCTCGCCCCCAGCTCGCTCTCTCTCTCGCCCCCAGCTCGCTCTCTCTCTCTCGCCCCCAGCGC